>NC_134492.1:49962623-50221569 GCF_040206685.1 Ascaphus truei
CAGCCATGCAAAAATCCTGGTACCGGGTGGCTCCTGTGTTCCTTACGTCTTTATCTGGCGGAAGGGAAGCAGGGGATGTATGGAGGAAGATATAACACACACAGACAGACACAACACAGAAAATGCACACACAGACACAGCGCCCTGTGTTTATAGAACAAAGGGCCATATTTACTACTAAGTGCTACTATAACACACCGTCCGTGTTAAAAGACACACCATGTCCTCATTCAAGAGAACAGGGCCATACGAGGTCTTATTTACTAACGGTGCTACTGCATAAGACCCCCTTCCACACCGGAAAAACACCTTGGACCCCAGTACCCTGAATTAGCTGTCAAGAGACATTATTTACTAAGCTGTTCGGGAAGGTGTTCTATAAAGTAGCACAGTTTCGTAAATATGGCCCAATACGGAGTCTGTCCGCCATACTCCCTGTAGATATTGTCCATCAACTTTGTGACAACCTCCTGAGAAGTTTTTGTTTCCCTTGGTGCCAGACTGGCCCGCTGAGGAAATGGGGAAATCCCCCGGTGGGTGCACAGCCCTGGCAGGCCAGGAACGCCAACAGCTGGGCAGAGGAGGGGGCCTTCTGGGCTTGCCCCCACTCATCTTGATCGATACCAGTGATTGCCACCTCTCCATCCTCTCCACCCCCCATGGGCTTAGATATCCCTGGTGGGCCTAGATGTCCTTGGCTATGCCTGGTGGGCCTAGATGTCCTTGTCCTATCCCTGGTGGGCCTTGTTGTTTTTGGCTATGCCTTGTGGGCCTAGATATCCCTGGTGGCCCTAGATGTCCTTCGATATTCCTGGTGGGCCTAGATGTCCCAGTCCAATGTACTCCCTTTTTTTGCAGATTCCTATTATTCTGACTGTAAAAGCTATAGGAAGTATTGCATGAATTGGCATTAACTGATACGGCTGGAAATGAGAGCTTTAGTGCAAGTGAGGGGGAGAGTGGACACACAAGATATGTTAGGGGAGAGAGCTTGGTGGAGGTCCGCATTTAGAAGGTGTCTTTAGATTTGACTTGAAGGTGATGAGGGAAAGTGTTTGGCGTAGACGGCGTGTGATGAAGTTCCACAAATACAGTGGAAAGGAGAGGGGTAGGAGAAGAGCGCAGGGGAGAGGAGCAGAGGAGCGTAGAGTCTTGAAGGCGAGGAGAACATTGTATGCTTTATAAGGAATATTATGGGAAGCCAGGAGAGCGATTTAATGAGGAGATGAGCAAACGCCGCTCTAGGAGAAATGGAAATGGCACACAAATAATATACTTAAAGTTCGAGGTATATCTGTTTTACCATTTTGCTGCTACAGTTAAAGGTGCGACCCCCCCATAGTCGGCCGGTGGAATTTCTTAGGGGCCTCTGAATCCCACTCCATCCTTATCAGAGAGCCACTAAAGATAAGGATCTATGGACTTTCCAATAAAGATAAAGGGGGGGGGACTTGCTCATTCCACAGGGACGTCATCCCACAGCATCCCATATTTGAATCCTGCTCCCAATTCTAGAAAAAACGTTCCCCACATATGGAAATTGTGGACGTATACAGATATTATATAGGGTAAAGCTTAGTGCTGAGTTGGATTAAAAGGTCAAATGAATTCCGAATAGCGCAATGTTCCTGAATTAGTTGCGGCATGACATGTAATGTGTTTGTATTTGTGTGTTTATATTTTAGTTGCGATGTCTCAGGCGGTGCAGACCAACGGAGCTCAGCCGCTCAGCAAAACGTGGGAGCTGAGTTTGTATGAATTACAGAGGACACCGCAGGTAATGTGGGCAGGAACACGTTTCCTTGGGCAGTATGTATGTAAGTAAGAGAACGTCACCATTATGTTTGCGTTTCACCAGTATTTAGGTACGAAATGGTTATTAAGTGCATAAGAAGGCTAGTGTCGCTCCCACGAAGTGAAAGTGAATCTATACACAAATGTCAATCAATATTTGTGAAAACATTACCACATGTTTAACACTCATATAAAAAGGGTACAAGAAATAAATAGACCACCAAATAACCATTAAGTTGTATGGTGCTTCTCACCCAAAATAATCGTGCATCCTGTTCTTCAAAAACTCATTTTCTAAGAATGGGAGTTTGACCAGATGTGAACAAAGCAGGGAAAGAATATAGTGTAGTCATTCATTTAGGAGGCGGGGGGGGGGGGAGATAATTATGGGGACTTCTATCTCATGCACTCACAATTAAGCAACACATTGAAGCTGGGTGGAGGATGGATACATACTCCATGAAGATCGAATTTGTTGGTGAGTCCTCTGAAGGCAGGAGGAACCACCCTACCGGAGGAGCGACTGCTCCGTTACTGATGACGGAAGAGGAAGAGGCTTCTCTACCGTTTCTCTTCCTGTAAGATCGCATTGAAATGCAACCTACCCTACAGAAACGAGCAAATAGATTATGACGTAGCTATTACTGTCACGAGGAACCCTGATGTGCCAGACCCTATGATGTTGGAGCTACGTCCTAGGGCACCCAAAGAGTTAAATGTGAGTGTATACGAGATTAAAGTACGTCACTTTGAAGTACGTCACTCCCCATACGTCACTTTTTTGGAATAACTTCTCCACGTATCTGTTCTTTGTTTGGGGCGACTGTTCTGGGAAGATGAGATGGTTTTTTTTGCTTTCAGTCTTTGAAATCTATTGGATGGCACTAGATTTTCCTTAACCCCTCTCTATCTCCCAGGAAGCAATAACCGATGGTTTAGAAATAGTGGTGTCTCCGAGAAGCCTGCACAGTGAGCTGATGTGTCCCATTTGCCTGGACATGTTGAAGAACACGATGACCACAAAAGAGTGTTTGCATCGGTTTTGCGCTGACTGCATAATAACCGCTCTCAGAAGTGGGTATGTCATGAAAAGTCACTTGCAAAATGCTTTGATTTCAATGTTTCTTTGCACAGGCCCACAGCCTGCAGTAGAGTATTCACATGGCAGCGGTCTCCAGGTCTCGGTTGGAGTGTTCCTGTCACAATCCGGAACAGTAAATGCAATTACAAGTACATGGTATATGTCATACATGTGCAATTTTAAACACAGACGGTAAATGCTACATGTGGAAGCAGTAACAATTCACTATGAAAAACTGTGTACAGGTAGTCCTTGTTTTCCGATGTTTCGCTTTCCGTCGGATGCGTTTTCCGACGGCGCATAATGCAGTAAAAAAACCTCATCCGCCGCCAGTTAACATTGGTTCCGCTTTCCGACTGTCCTGCTTCCGACGCGGGTTTGCGGGGCAAATTGTGTCGGAAAAGCGTGGACTCGCTGTATTTGTTCAAACATTTTCAGTGGATTATAAACTAAAGCAAGGTCCGTGATTGCTGTCCTGATTTGGGTTCCAATGATAAATAACTGCAGACATTCCCATACGTTGCATTTCCAAAATTTTAACGTGCTTGAGACCCACCCATACTATTTCCTTCCCATTATAATTTTAAGAAGGGCATTATTTTCCGTGTTGGGATGTTGAAATCCGTAAGTTATTTGCTGCGAATCCCTGTGAAACAATCTGCGGCCGGCGCTCCCCGTCATCCATCATTCTCTCTCCGCAGAAATAAAGAGTGTCCCACGTGTCGGAAAAAACTAGTTTCAAAAAGATCGCTGCGGCCAGATCCGAACTTCGACGCACTCATCAGCAAGATTTACCCGAGTCGGGACGAGTATGAGGCTCACCAGGAACGCGTGCTCGCCAGGATCAGCAAACACAATAACCAACAGGCACTCAGCCACAGTATTGAGGAGGGCCTGAAAATACAGGCACTCAACAGGTACGTACTCTCGGGGGGCGGCGGCAATTAGAGGCGGGTGAACTTATTGACGTTCGGCGCTAACATTCGGCGATCTTGGCAAACCCCGCAAAAGTCTGTCTGGCTTTCGCTTAGGAATCCGCGCCAAAGCGTGGAAATCCACCTGAATCCTCCGTTTCGCTTTCTTTGGTTTGATTTGGTGCGATTAAAGCGAAAGTTCGCACAAACGAGAGAAAGAGAAGCGCGGTTCTTCACATTCGGCAGCGGCCACGGAGATGGAAGTTGGCGCCACGAAAGTTCGTATGAACAAAATGTTAAAGGAGCAATCGGACCGGCCGATTTGTTTTTATAACACAGGTTTGAAGTAGGGGGGATCTGGAGCTGAACCCCAGTAATTTCTGCTCTGGTCGCCCCTTGCTTCCCGGAATCCAGACCAACGAAGGTAGTGCCAGTAACTCCCGCAAGTTTAAAACTCCTGCGTCACGTGAGCAGATAGGAAGCTGCACTGGATGACATCACGGCTCCCTATTGGCTCGCTGGGCGTGGGACCGTTGAAACGCCACTATTACGTGATCCCGGTTAGTGGAGCAGCTACCGGCACCCGCTACAGAGGTCTGTATCTCCCGAAGCAGGGGGTTCCCGGAGCTAAAGTGAACGGGGTTCAGCTCTGGAGACCCCCTGCTTAAATTCCACGATACACAAAGAAAAACTTGCAAAAGAAATGGCCGCTCGGATTGCCGCTTTAAGAGAGAGAAAAAAACCGCGGTGGATTTTTCCGAACGCTGAAGCGTCTGCGAAGATTTCCGCTTGCGAAGATATGCCAACTTTGCGGCCAACTTTGGGGAAACGTTAGCCCATTTCTGGCTGGGATATGTATCAACACGGTGCAATTTGTACCAAGACACAGCTCAAAAGTTTGTGCGCCAATTTGCACCAAAAGGAGATGCCTGAGACTTGTTAATTGTAACCTAACCCAAGAGCTGAACACCACCTGAACCAGGACAGGCGGATAACGCCACCTGAACCAGGACAGGCGGATAACGCCACCTGAACCAGGACAAGCGGATAACGCCACCTGAACCAGGACAGGCGGATAACGCCACCTGAACCAGGACAGGCGGATAACGCCACCTGAACCAGGACAGGCGGATAACGCCACCTGAACCAGGACAGGTGGATAACGCCACCTGAACCAGGACAGGCGGTTAACGACGGAAGGACTAAACCCATAGTGAAATGATGAATCATATTTAGAAAAACAAGTTATGTAAAGAGAACCTCTTAATTGATTAAATTAAGTGATCAAAAAAGAGGATAATGTAATGTCACAATACATTACGGGCACATTCTCCGTGCTGCTCCTCTGCTGGGACCTGGGACAGAGGTCTCTGCCCTGACTGCTGCACTCGCATAGAAAGTTATAACCGGAGCATAATCACTTACTCCCCATGTGCCGCGCGGGAGGTGCCGCGCGGGAGGTGCAGCGCGGAGGGATCAGCGGGGGATTATTGTAGTTGTATGGCGCCAACATATTGTGCAGCGCAGTACGATGTGGGAGGGAGGAAAATAACATTGCATAACAAGAGTACATAATATGTTAAGACAAACTGAGACAATAGGAAGGAGGTCACTGCCCCAAAGAGCTTACCATCTAATGAGACACGCGGAGTAGTACAGACACCAGAAGCTCCTAGGTGCCTGTAAAGCAGGGTTTATGATCTGGTTGTATCTTTTTTATGTGAGCGCACAATTCAGAATTGGCCACCAGAGACGGTGAAAAGAATGAAAGGGCTGTCTCCGCGTGGGCCCCCTGGTTCTGCACTTGTCCCTGGCTTAGATAAGCTGCGTAATGCAGCTGCTCTGGGAAGGGTTATTGGCACCGTTCATGGCATCGCTCCTCCATTTTCAGATTACAGAGGGGTAAGAAGCAACAGGTTGACAATGGGAGCGGAGCGGAAGACAACGGGGACAGTTCCCACTGCAGCAACGCGTCTGTGCACAGCAATCAGGAGGCCGGACCCAGCAACAAGAGGACCAAGACCTCGGACGATTCTGGCCTGGAGTTGGACGCCAACAATGAGACCGTGACGATAGATCCCGTGTTGGATGGAGCCAGTGAGATCGAATTGGTCTTTAGACCTCACCCTACACTGATGGAGAAAGATGACAGCGCTCAGACACGGTATGAAGCGCTCTTCCAAATAATGGCTCGTCTGTTTGATTCAAGGTGCAATCCTTGTTAGATTGTAGAAAAAAAAATACATGCATCCATACACGTACGCGCACGAATATACACATACGTACATATATACACACACGCATATACACGCACACACACACACACACACATACACATGCGCGCACACACATTTTCAAGTTAACAATTCAAATGAAATATTTGGCCGCTTTCATTTAATCAGAAATTAAGAAAAAAAAAATATTTTAATTGGGGCCTCAGCTTTTTAATCAAGTATTTACTCAACCTGCCCCCCCCCCCAGCCCCCACCCCCCTGAGAGCGAGTAAAGATAAGGGGATGGGGAGTGGGGGGATTTGCGTGCGCACGCTCCACTTTCTCACCTAGTGACACCACACAGAAGGGAGCCGCCCGAGGTCTCTGCTCTGCGTGTTTACAAACTCACTGTCAAGGATGATTTAAAAATAATTCTAGGTATTTGATTTTTGTAAAAGTTGTAAATCAGAGATTTAACCCTGTAAATATGTCACTGCCATTTTTGTCTTAAGTGGGACTGCACCTTTAATGGATCACAACTTCCAGCTGTTGTGATTTATTGTTGCTATTTCATATATAAATATTTGGGGTTTCTGCGTTTTTTTTTTTTTTAAATTGAGTCTTTTTGGTTTTGTGCGTATTTCACTCGTTTTACTGATATTTTATATGTCATATTTGGTTAATGAGCGCTATGTTTACTGACATGTTTTAAAGAGTCAGGATAGAGATATATAAAAATAAAGATGTTCATATTTGTATAAAAAAAATGTCCCTTTTACATATTTACGGTCAAATGTTTAACTGCAAACGGCACATCACCAAATCTTGAGTGTTTTGATTATATATACCAGTGTAAAAATGATACAACAATGTAATATCTCGCCTTCTCGGACCTAACTTTGCAATAAGAACAGAGATTGACAGGATTTCCACTTCTATATATGAAATTATTAATCGTTGTTTGCGTTAAAATCGCTCTCCTCGTCTCCCCCAGAAAGGCAGCTACACCCCACTTAAGAAAAACTGCAATTTGTTTTCATGTAAGGTAAGAACTGCGTGTTTCATATATCCAGAAAGGTTTTGGCATCCCTAACCATGTTACCCTCTTCTGCCAGGGGGTCCCAGAGCTGAACGGTGCCGCGCTACACTCCGGGAACTTACCGGTAAAGGTATCAGCGTTACGTCCTGGAATTTAAATCCCCCTGTGTCCCGTGGGCCAATAGCAAGGCACAGTGTCCCGTGGGCCAATAGGAAGGCACAGTGTCCCGTGGGCCAATAGGAAGGCACAGTGTCACGTGGGCCAATAGGAAGGCACAGTGTCACGTGGGCCAATCATTGTGTTTTTCCTGGAGGAGACAGTAACGCTGGTACTTTTTACCAGCAAGTATCCCGGGGAAGCAGGGTGTTTCCCCGGAGCTGGAAATGGCGCGGTTTCAGGGGGGACCGCCTGGCTCCCATCCTTTTATAAGTAAACGAGGACGGAGTTTCTTTAGCAGTGATGTATCCCCAGTGTTAAAGGTATCTCTGCTGCTAGATCATTTACCAACATTGCATCTGCTGGCTATCTATGGGGAGATGATCGTCATGAGAAAATGACATTGATGTCTATGGCACCTGGACCGCCCTGTGCCGTAAATGATGTCACCAATGTGGTAACACGGTGACTTTCCGTTCTACCCTTTTAAAAATGTCTGTAACGTCAACATGTAACAGTGGGGAGTAAAAGAACGAGAAAACACAGCATTTTTGGGGTGTAGCTGCCTCATATTTGGGGTGTAGCTGCCTTTTTAAGAGGGTTTGCCCTGCCACTGATGGTGGTTGTAACTGGGTTTCGGGTTCCGCGTGTTCAGTACTGTGGCGTTTTACCTTACAGATACATCAAGACTTCAGGCAACGCCACGGTTGATCACCTATCGAAATATCTAGCAGTAAGATTGGCCCTCGAAGAATTTCGAAGCAAAGGAGAAACCGACCAGATTGGCCTGGAAGCCGCCAGTGAGAAGCAGTATACTATTTACATCGCTACGGCCAGCGGGCAATTTACTGTGAGTAATGGAAAGACCATTATTACTTCTTCCTTTTAAGACGCTTCCCCACATATTTAATCATTGATGCCGAGTATATTCGTTGCCCTCGGGAGGGGAAAGTCCTTCCTAGAACCAGTGGGATCAAAATGGCTTTGACGCTTTTTTAATAGTTGATGGCAAGAGAAATAAAAAGGATGAAACGACTTGTTAATGTATAACGCGTAAGTAAGTCGCGGTGGAGAGCCCTTCTCCCAGGGCCACGTTCTCGTTACAGACATTGTGGAGATTACCTCTTATTTTTTGCCCCCGGATATTGTGGAATTACCTCTTATGTTTCCCAGTCGTCTCAATAAAGAGATCACATGGTTATTGTGAAGACATTATTCCTTAATATTATATTTATTTCAAAATACCCTAGTGTTGTTTTAAAGATTTGGTGTCCGTATCCTGCGTTTAACCCTGAAGAAGTTTTAACTAAAGTTACATATTTATTGAGCATTAATATTTCCAAATGCTGATTCCATAATGAATGTGCTATCCCACACATTGTATAGACAGACGTCAGGCAGCCGTTATAAGCTGAAAGTGACAGTCCTTTATATCTAACCATTTCAGTGCCAGAGAGTCATGCCACCTCTGTGGCCACAACCCCTCTGGCACGTCTGTTACGTGATCGTGCCCCCTCCTCCCTGGGGTAGAGGGTCTTTCCTTCCCATACACCGAACATCATTGGGATACAAATGTTGAAATCAAACTATTAATCATATTCACCATGTGTACATTGGGTTCTTGGTGAATTCCAATTCCTTTTCCCTGGCTGGAACTAGAGTAATTGTGTATTCATATTTTGCACTGTCAGAGTTAGCTCCTCCTTAATATATTGCCTTATCTGAACAGTTGGTGAAAGCTGTTTGAAATAATATATCGGGGGATGGCAGAATTGTCCAATGCTGTTATACTGTGCAAATAGTGGGATGTTCAAGGTCACACGTGTTTTGACCTTGAATCCACTCCCTTGTAGGGTTAGGTGTTACATTAGTTTTTTTTATCATGACATTGAGATAATTATCTGTTCAGTGGGAACATAAAGAGCAGTAATCCATCAAATATTTTAGGCAATTTCCAACCATATAAAAATAATTGTGTAAGGTATTTATTTCTCAGATGAAACGGAGGATACGTATTCTCCAGGGTACGAGTGTTGCGGACATCCCATTGGTCTATCTGAAATGGAAATGTTTTATTATTGCGGTCTTATCGCGACATTACGATGACATAGGCATATTTCCAACACTAATCTCTAGTGGGGACCTGTGCGATTCTAACACCCGGTGGTCTCCGTCTCACTTCCAGGTGCTAAACGGCTCCTTTTCCTTGGAACTCGTCAGCGAGAAATACTGGAAGGTGAACAAACCGATGGAACTTTACTACGCGCCCACAAAGGAGCACAAATAATCCATCCGGACGTTGCTTTCATAACGGCCGTTTTGTTACCCAAGAAGATATCGGCTCACCTGCTTTGTAAAGCAAGTGTTACTGTATCACCCCCCCCAAAACTGTTCTTGTCGGGCACTGCTAGTGTCTGTTACAGAATACACACGTGTTTTTTGTGAACCAGCAGTTACGGCGTTAACAAGGGGTTATAACTGACGGAGTTCTGAAAGTGAAAAACATTTCCCATTACAATTTTGTACAGTGATGTATTTATATATTTCAAGTTCCTGTAGGCATGTGAATGTTTGTGGCTATATACCTGGTTCTAGTTGGCAAAAAAACAAAAAAAAATAACCTGTTTTAACGAGTTGGAAGAAATGAAACTAATGTGTGTTCCAGGAGGCGGAGTTGTCAGTGTAAATAAAAGATTTTCGGTTTGGATGACGGGAGACTCTTTTTAAATTGATCGACCACCTTTTTTGTTATGTAAGTGGATAGGACCGGGGTGTTGTTACACGCAAGCGCCACCAATTAATTCACTCTGTACTTCCACATGCGGAGGTAGTTTAACAAAACTTTTATAAACTTGCATTACAGGTTAGCTGTACTCTGCAGTCACGCCGAGTATTGCGGCAGGCGGAGGTTTAAGAGTCCCATGTTAAAATGGATAAGAAGCAAAAAGGTGACACTGTGGGCTCATTTACATTTCATTACCCAGACTCCCTCGTTGCGTGTATGCAAAGAGATAATGGGGAAGGGCAGGGTTGCAGACCTGTTGGAAGTGAATGTGCTCACAAGTGAGATTTTTATTTCTTCGAGGCAGTGTTTATGGACTCATACAAGACCCCACAAACAAGATCATCTTATTACTGATCAAAAAAATAAAGCCCTGAAATAGAACAAAAGGACATTTAAAAGATCTGTCCAGATTTTTTTGGTTTTATTTGGTCGTGTGTGTGCAAGGGTAATATTGTTATTAAGTACAGCCCATATATGCAGATTATTTTGTCACCATTTATTTTTTTCCCCATGTAGTTATCCTAACTCGTATTATACAATTTAGAAGGTAAAATACTGCTTCAATTCCAGCTAGATCTGTAAAACAATACATATTCTACAATGCAACTATACCCTATTTCCCATAATCCTACAAACATATATGATTTTAACGCCAGTCTGTAGAAGTAGACGGATATAGAAAAACCTGGCCTGATGCCAAGAGGACAGCCACACCACAAAAATGAGGCAAAGAGGATGACAAAAAATTATTTTTTTGTAAAAAAAAAGAGACTACACGGACATATTTCACCCAAAAGGGCTTAATCAGTGTGTGCACTCCATGGGTATTTTTTTTTTTTTTTTTTTTACAATAAATCCTTTTTTGGCATCCTCTTTGCCTCATTATGTTTGTGGTGTGGCTGTCCTCTTGGCATCATGCCAGATTTTTCTATCTGCTCTTTAAACTGATGCTTTGCACACAGAAGAAACTACCCTGCAAGTGAAACAACTGCTGCTGTGGATTCCACTCAGGAATAACAGGACTGTCATGTATTTGTGAGCATCATTGCAATATAGGTGGTTATGTCAATGCGTTGGGACAGTATAAAAGGTCCAAGGTATACTCTATATAGGGTGGGACCGTAGTCCAATGCTAACACCTCCAGAAGACCACTCGCACATCTCATCTGATTATATGCTTGCTAAAGGGTTTCTGCATTATTGCTATCAATTCACATAGAAAGTATATTGGATAAATATTATACACCAGTTTCTCTTTCATTTGGAAGTGAGTCCCATATTTTGAGCCCCAGGTTTCCCCCCTTTACTTTCAGATTAGGAGATATCATCGTATCTGTTGAAGTCGACGGCAGGCATGTATTTGCGTAGTTACTATCCACGTACAGGTAAATTGTACAAACATTTCTGCTCCATTTCTTATGCAATCCGCTTGATGCTCAAATGTCTTCCATCTAGAAGCATTACTGATGAGTAAAGGTTACACTGCCACACATCTAGGTCATTTTGTGTCATACATCTCAATCTGTGCGTCACCTAATTCCTCCTTACTCGCGCTAATCCCAATGCGAGACAGTGCAGCAAAGTCCTTCTCCGTGGATGCTGACAAGCAAAAGAACGCAGTTTCATTTTACTATAATAATAAAATTTTAAAAAAGCAGCCGTGGAATTTAAATACATTGAACAAAGTATGTATGCCCAAAAACCTCAGTGTTTTGGGTAAATTTATTTTAAATTTCTCAATGGTCCCAAATTAAAAAACAAAAAACTCCGTAAAACAAAACGTATATCCCAAAATAAAACCAATTCACCATGTACTAATGTTAAAGAAGCAATTCTGCATTAGTTGTAAAAAAATAAAATTATAGGTGGAAAGCAGGGGGGCTCTGGACACCATTCATTTCAGCCCTGGGGCCCCCCTGCTTCCCAAGATACAGCTCTGTAGGTGGTGCCAGCAGCAGCTCTGGCTGGGCTATTGAAATGGTGGCTTAAATAACCCACATCACGCAGGTCAATAGGAAGCCATGACTTGAACCGTTACAGCTTCCTACCGGCCTGTGTGACAGTGGGTTTAACCTCTGGGGCAGCTAAAGCACCCGCTATGGATGTGTGTATCTCGGGTCCCGGGAGCTGAAATGAATGGATTCAGGTCCAAATACCCCCGGCTTTCCCACCTATTACAAAAAAAACCCGTTTGGCTCCTTTAAATAATCAACATACAGTAACCGAAATGCTTTAGTTTAAAAAAGCAGGTAAATGAGACGGTGAAACACCCTTCCAACCCGTTCAATGGCTAAATATGTCACATGGCAAAATAATTCATTTTTGCACTTGCAAAGTCAAAGTACTTCTATGGTGCAAAGCCTCATTCTGCAGCTGCAACCCCTCCCAATGAGGGGACCGATGTGTTCAGGTTCATCTACTAATAAAGAAAACACTTGATTGGAGAAATGTTTTATTTCAGAGAAATTCACATTAATTTCCCCCAAATGTTTATCTATTAGCATGGTTAGCCAAAGCCACATCCCTAAACAAAGCTGTTAAATTGGTCCCAAAAAAGTAGTTTTTAGACCAGAGATTGTACTTTTAAATGATCCAAACATTTTCTTTGTGCATCATTTTGGTATTAAAAAAGTATGTGTGACTAGCAGGTAATTCCTATCTACCCATAGAGATAAAAGAACAGCAACAATCCCTCCCAAATTTTTTTTTTTTAAATTTAAACCAGAACTGTGGGGTCCTCAGGCTATAATCCACATGTATCTCCTCCCCCTCCCCAAGATACCTGTAGTGTTTTGTGCCAATCTAACACAACACTACAAACATGGCCACAATGTCACCAGGAGTGAGTATCATTGTGTCAGCAAGAGTCACTGCTTTCTATTTGCTGCCGGAGCGAACCTGACTGCGGCCATTTTGTATTCGCATCCAGTGCGGGTTAACACTAGATCCCCAGAGATCACCTGTGATCCGGCTTCCCAGGGAGTCACCCACTCCCACAGTACAGGCACTAGGCGAGATACACGGGCCCAGGGGCACAACATGGCAGCTGGGTGAGGCCAGTCCCATGTCACAAATTAAAAACAAACAATTGCAATATCGCCTAAAATTAATCTAAATTATTTTTTTTAAACTGCATTGAACCCAAATCCTCCAGGGATTAGCCTCACTATTCTCAGCTTTGGCGATACCACAGTTGCCGAGATATTTACCGGTATTTAAGCTAGGCACTTAAATGTCCTTCCAAGAGGAAGGCGCACCGGATGACATTGCGGTTGCAAATTGGCCCATGTGACCTGGGAGATGTGGCGGCCATATTGAACACACCGGTAAATATCTTGGGGAATCGGGAGTCGCCGGAGCTGAAGATATTGGTAAAGGTTAAAGTAAATACATCTTTAGTCACAATACAAAGTATCAGTTGGGTGTTGGGTCACTCATAGAGGAGACATCGAGCGGATAGGAATCCCCGGCAAAGTTTTCGGTCGGCTGCAGATGACTGGTTTGAGATGGAGTGCTGTACTTCTCCAGTATGGATTTGAACGTGGCCAATGACGCACTGGTGCGAATTCCCGTGGGGTCAAAATGAGTCCGACTCACTTGAAAACCCGCTTCCGACAAATACTGCAAGAACTTGTTCAGCCTGCGAATTAAACAAATCGTCTTCGTTAAACGCACATACACAAAACGAAGGATCTACCAGCGAAAAATAAGAGTTTTCCCTTTTAAAGGAGTCCCTTTTTAAGTGGTTTATTTTCAATATTTGAAAGAAATATGAAAACAATGATAGAATGTAAAAAATATTGCCGTTGTGAGCTGACAAGGTGTGCAGCGCTGTGCACAGTGTTGTCAGCAAAATATGTCACTGCCCCAGAGTCGGGCGAAGGGTCGTTTCTCCCTGGTGATTAGTTTTGGCGTACCACCCCCCATCCAATAAGCGACAAAGCCGTTTCCCTACGCAGGAGAAGAGTTCAGCTCCATTCTAATGAAAGGGGCAGGACATTTTCTTCATGTGAAATACAGGGGGAGCCGTAGAGGGCGACGAAGCTACAGGGAAATGACTAGGGCTTATTAGCCTGCTCGTTTATATGAAGACTGATGAACATCCCATATATTCAACTCTGGAAGGTTCTATAGGATCATAGAGTTGAAGGGTTAATGGATTGGAGACCACAGTCTGACAGTGGAGGCTGGGGGAGGAGACGCCATTTTTGATAAACATGTTCACTGATGCATCAGGTTTGGGAACAAATAGCTTTGTTTGAGTAACTTTAAGGGCAACTTGGTCCTAAACCGTGAAAATGTTTAATAGTTTAAATGTAACCGAGACATTTAAAAACAATAAAAAATTAAGAAACGTACAAGTATTTTCAAATAATGTTTGAACCTTTTCATAGAAACGAATGGCCTTGGGGGGGGGGGGGGTGTTTACAATCTTTACAAGAGATTAGAGAGAGGTTGTATGTACAGGTAAACCTCCCAGGCTTTCCCTTATGTAGTTGGTTAAAACTAAAATGGCACCGCCGTTATTCACCAGGGACTAATGACCAGAATCAAAAGGAGATTCGTTTTTACACAAGCGGCTAAGTGAACATAATTAGGGGTTAAGTTTCAGGATCCCAATCACACGTTTTATATCTTATACACTTACTTTGGGATGTTCATCCCTCGGATACTGTGTGTGGGACTTACTTTGGGATGTTCATCCCTCGGATACTCAGTGTGAGACTTACTTTGGGATGTTCATCCCTCGGATACTGTGTGTGGGACTTACTTTGGGATGTTCATCCCTCGGATACTCAGTGTGAGACTTACTTTGGGATGTTCATCCCTCGGATACTGTGTGTGAGACTTACTTTGGGATGTTCATCCCTCGGATACTGAGTGTGAGACTTACTTTGGGATGTTCATCCCTCGGATACTGAGTGTGAGACTTACTTTGGGATGTTCATCCCTCGGATACTGAGTGTGAGACTTACTTTGGGATGTTCATCCCTCGGATACTGTGTGTGAGACTTACTTTGGGATGTTCATCCCTCGGATACTGTGTGTGAGACTTACTTTGGGATGTTCATCCCTCGGATACTGAGTGTGAGACTTACTTTGGGATGTTCATCCCTCAGATACTGAGTGTGAGACTTACTTTGGGATGTTCATCCCTCGGATACTGAGTGTGAGACTTACTTTGGGATGTTCATCCCTCGGATACTGAGTGTGAGACTTACTTTGGGATGTTCATCCCTCGGATACTGTGTCTGTGAATGCTGTAATAAAACGGGGGGTGTTCCACATGACCCTCAGTTTTCAGACGTTTGGACAAGTTTGCGTTCAGGTCCTGACGTTTCCTCTTCCCTGCAAACGAAAGCATCAAACATCACACATAAATCCATCACCTCTTTTCAGGTTTAAATTGAATTTAATTCCTGCCCTGGTGGTCGGTGATCGAAGTGCAAGACACCAAAAATAAATTAACGCACATTTAAAAAACAAATACAAATAGTTGTCAAGAGAAAGAAAAAAAGAGAGCGCACAAAACGCCCATAGTGTCATTCAGGTTTCATTAAAAAAATAACTAAAAACAAGTGGTATTGCACTTACAAGGTATCCATAGAAATACAGCTCACACTTCCACCGCTCGGAAAGTCCTGCAACGTCCAAGTCCTGCAACGTCCAACAGCCGGGTACCAGATTATCCCGTTAGCCCTACGCGTTTCGCGATACAGCAATCACGTAATTAGGGAAAGTGGTATTGCGAAACGCGTAGGGCTAACAGGTTAATCTGGTACCTGTCTGGTTGCCCAATCCCCGAGAAGTCCCGGTTCCTCCCGCTGTCTGTAACAACTGCGGAGATAGGAGCGCACGGCGGGTGACGTCACGGAGGCGACTGCACCGACCGAGCCCACAGCAGCAGACAGACGCAAGGAGTTGGACGTTGCAGGACTTTCCGAGCGGTGGAAGTGTGAGCTGTATTTCTATGGATACCTTGTAAGTGCAATACCACTTGTTTTTAGTTATTTTTTTAATGAAAACTGAATGACACTATGGGCGTTTTGTGCGCTCTCTTATCGCTCTCTCCATGTACTGAAGCAGGAGTGGAAATCCTCCCAGGGAGGGCAGCAGACGCCTGGGATTCCTGGTTCCACTAAAGAATTGGAACTTTTCCCACGACAGATAAGACTTTTTCATCATTTGATAGAACATCTTTTTCAATGGACTTTATATATGCTTTTAGGCTTTTTGAGCACTGTCACTAATATTCTTTTTTAGTAGATTGATATTTACGGTATTCACTGGATAATTGCTATCCCTTAATTATATATTTTTTACACCAATTTAGCACATACCATCACATTGTAGCAGCGCACTTTCTTTTCTTACAAACAGTTGTCACCTTCAGAATAGACCTTAACCCTTTGGGTGCCCCAACTGAGTGGGTATTTTGGCCGTTTACATCACGTCCTGCGTTCCATGGAGTGCAGGATATGATCTGCCGAGTAAGTAAACCGAGCAGGACGATGACGCTTCAGTTTCCTGCACAATGGCCCCAGCAGTCATGTGACTGCACTGTACCGGGAGGGGCCATGGCACTCAGGTCCATGACCCCACTGCACTCCATTAAAATAGATGGGAGGGGAAAAAAATGTGAAGTTGCAAGTTGACCGAACAAACAGACTAAGGAGGTCAGTCAGTATAGTCTGATGCGAACGTTGGTCCATTTGTAGCTGAAACCAGCCTAAATGGCCACATTGTGACTACATAGAATAAAGGCCCTAAATCCAACTCCAGTCCTTAACAGCCACCAACAACTGAGGTTTAAGGATATCCCTGTTTCAGCACAGGTGACTCACCTAACCCAAGCTCGAGAGATTGATTATTCGGCTATGGGAAGGTGTTGTTCTTCTGAGCAGCAGGGGAGATCGAGAGCAAAAGAGCGCAATCGAAAGAGCGTCTGATCACGAAGACTGCATGCAGACGTCCTCTTAGAAGCGATATTTTTGCATAATATTTAAATTGCCACCCACGGATTTTTCACTGTTCAATGAACGGCCCCATCAGCCCAGATTTACCAAAGATAAACAGCGCCAAGACGAATCACTGGAGGTGAAAACACCGACGGTCATTCAAATCTCCAGCTGGCTACCTCCAACTGCCAGTCTCACCAGTGATCCATCACAGCAAGAACAAGAGCTTGAGAAGATTACCGTCGATATTGTTGGCCTTAGTAAGGTAAGATGAAGGTCTCGTATTAAGCTCAGAGATTTCCAACAAGAGCTGGGAAATAAATTAAAATCGCTCCAGGTTGCAGACGGTGCACAAGGATAATTTAAACAAACAGTTCTGAAAAATGTGTAAAGATTGTAGTTGAAAGTGCAGACAAAAATGGAGGAATCGCCAACAAAATACAGGATAAGAAAAGATCTGATGAGACAAAGAAAACGTGACATGAAAGCAATGGAAATGTGCAAGAACAAGAATGGAATATGCACAGCTGTGCGAGACAATACACACGCGTATAACTAAAGATGTAAGAAAGTGTAAGGGTCACATGATTCTTCTTTTATCTTCGATAGTCTTCTTTAAAGACAGCAAATCAGCGATATGATTGGGAAGAAGCAAATCTACACGCAAGACAATGGATCAACGATAAAAAGAACGTGGTCTTGTCATAAAAGGGAGTTGATGACTTTGTAGAAGAATGCAGGTCATAATTGAGGAGATGAGCAAGAAATCCCGCAAAAATGAAGTACCACGCGTCCTTTCAGAAGCAGCAAAGGCAATAAAATCCATGAATTGGAAGGCCCCTGGAGAAGATGGAACTACCGCTGAAATCTTCAAAGAAGCCGAGGAAGAAGTGGCGCTCTTTACACGAGGCTTGAAGAACAGGAACATTCCAGAACAATGTAAGGTGGGGTTCTCCTCCATGTGAAGCTCAGCAAGACCAGAGTGACAACTCTACAAAGATCGATGTAAATAGAATAGAATTGGAAGTTGAAGACTTTGTCTACCGTGACTAGAAAGTATCAATGGACGGGAACCTTTAGAATTACATCACTAGGAGAATGAAGATGGGCTGGGGGCATTTGGAAGAATCACAACAATCTTTCAAGGAAACCTTCCACTGAGTCTCAAGAGGAAAGTGTTTGACCCATGTACTCTGCCTGTGCTCACGTATTGATGTGAAACCTGGACCCTAAATGCAAAGACACTTCAAAGGCTCGAGACAACTCAAAGAAGTATGGAGAGATGAATGATGGGTATTACCCAGAGACAGGAAAAAGAATGAATGGATTTGAAACTAAAAAAAAGTTTGACATCACATGGGTGAAACATATTAAATGGCAGTGGGAAGGACATATCAAAAGGAGAAATGACCATCGCTGGACGAAGATGGAACTCAACTGGATTCCATGGGATATCAAAAGACCAAGACAATGACCACAAAGTCAGATGGGAGAATGGCATTTAAATAGTTTGCTGTGCCAACGTCAAGAGAAGCTCATAACCGCAGTACATGTAAGAGCTTTGGGGAGGCCGTCAATCAGCAGATCGACGAGGGCTGAAGAGGATATATATATATATATATAGATGCATTAAAAAAAACTGCCTTTTCCAAGTAAATATGCTATAGATCCATATATTAAAGTTGGAGTCCCATTTCTATGAGAGGTAATGTGGCCCTTCTGCAGAGGTCATAGTTACAGTTACATATCTTCTTTCTCGCTCTCCGTTTGAAAATGCAGGTCAGACGATTACAAATTCTGCATTCACAATGCAGAAATACACTGACAAGCCCATGCAATGGGTTGGGTTACTGGAATGCATACCTTGCTCAGGTGAAAAGTCTGCTGAATCAATGGTTTTGATAAACACTCCACTTTCTTCTGAAAAGGCCAAAAGAGATTTCATAAATAACACTTATTATTCTCACCCATATTTATAAACACACCATGCACGTTCACATTACTGCAACAGGTGTGAGAAACTTTATTTTCCCATCTATTCCTGTGATAATTGTTAAAACGATTCACATCAATAAACCTTTGTACAGAGATTAAAGGGATAGGTAGCAGACACCTACTATGTGCTCATTTGCATATCTCTACCCAGAATTCTCGCCTGATGCTTAACCACTGCATGACATGGGACAATGGGTTGAACGGAGCATGTTTGGGAGACCTGTGGAAGAACTGCAGGTACTGTGAGTGGGTTCACTGGTTCCTGATTTCCTTGTCCCAGGCGTAGCTGGCAAGAGGATCCATGAAAAAAATCGGATAGGAAGCAAAGAGTGACACGCCGGGTTCTCTCGCATGCGTATTACTACCCACAATCCCTTGTCTGGGTGCACTAAGCAACCTGGAAATCTGACAGAATTCCCAATCCATTAGTAACTCATGACCCTTTTCGCTGCCAAACAGGCCCGCCCGACACTGCCACGTGCCCTCGGGCAGGAAACAGGTTCAGAAAGTTAGATGGGACACAAGGACGGATCGCCATCAGCTGCCATATCTCCAAAGGTGCAATCCTTGGTTAAAAATAAATAAATAAAAAGAACTCATTGGCTTCCTGAAACAAATCTAACCGTACTTAAAGCAAAGATTTGTCAGCTTTGGTTTCTTCACACATTTAGCACAAAATCCTTTTCTTAGGGTGTTTGTCAAATCAAGAGTCTCCTTGACCCGCACCCCCCACCCCCCTATTTGTCCTTATCAAAGAGCTGGCAAGCAGCCAGAAGAAACCATAACCCCCCCTCCCCCATAACCAAATCCTATAAACCCTCCCCATAACCAAACCTTATAAACCCTCCCCATAACCAAACCCTATAACCCCTCCCCATAACAAAATCCTATATCCCCTCCCCATAACCAAATCCTTTAACCCCTCCCCATAACCAAACCTTATAACCCCTCCCCATAACCAAACCTTATAACCCCTCCCAATAACCAAACCGTATAACCCCTCCCAATAACCAAACCTTATAACCCCTCCCCATAACCAAACCTTATAACCCCTCCCCATAACCAAACCTTATAACCCCTCCCCATAACCAAACCTTATAACCCCTCCCCATAACCAAACCTTATAACCCCTCCCCATAACCAAACCTTATAACCTCCCCCATAACCAAACCTTATAACCCCTTCCCATAACCAAACCTTATAACCCCTCCCCATAACCAAACCCTATAAACCCTTCCCATAACCAAACCTTATAACCCCTCCCCATAACCAAACCTTATAACCCCTCCCCATAACCAAACCCTATAAACCCTCTTCATGCCTCAGCTCACAATGTTTACAAAGTACCTTTCACAAATACCTATGGGTGTTGGAGTTTGGTGAAAGGGCGACCAATCACCCAGATGTGACTGGACTTTGGGCCGAGAAGATACTGCCCGCTAAAATCTCTTAGCACTATCAGTATATAGAGACCAAGATATACAAGTTAAAATGACCAATTTGAACAAAATTACTAAATTGAACGTGACCAGCATATCTGCCCCTTAGTACATGGCTCCCTATATTCTCTAACACCATACTCCCCCCCGCCCTCTTATATCCCGTTCCACAGCTACATAGAGTAGCAATCACAAAAAATGAAGTGTGAGATGATCATTGAGTTTAAGGAAAGTGCTTCAGATTGACCAAATATTACCCACAGTCGTGCACAATGGATATCCAGATAGAGCACGTGATATTATTCCCGAAGATAACTCCCATATCGGGTTATAATGCAGAACGGCAGAGTTTTCACAGGAGGGCTGCTGGAAACCCCACCAGAGGTCACCATCCAGTCTACTACATCGCCCTGGTACCACCCACTATAAACTGCACATACACCACCCGTACCTTGGCTGCTATGATTGGTGTGAATGGAGAACTGTTTCAGAGTGGTACACTCCGCTTCGCAAATCAACGTCTTCATTAAGGGCTGGATATCATCAATCCCGTGCTGCACGGCTTCAAACAGCATCCGCCTGAGGAATCCCGTGTTAAACAGGGATCCCGACCTAGCAAAAGGCAATCACAGAAATGGCGCTCTCAATAGCGTTCTCCAACAAGTAAACATTGAATGTGCTGTGAAGAGGGGAAAACGCCAGCTGCATTCAAAACCATGGGCCTTACCCAGCGGCTGAAATGCAATGGGACTGGGTTGCCACTACTTTCCATGTCTGCACCCACAGTAACACTACTTTCTTTTTTATTATTATTTATAAACTCACAAATTCCCCTTTCCATCTCCCCTTCCTTATGTTTACAGTTTATATGCTGCCTAAATCTTTCTAAAATGCCAGCCACACTGTGTCTCCCCAATGTATCTCCTTAGCACCTCTATCAGTGGGATCAACATCTTCTCCAGCACAGGGAGGACAGCCTCAGTTTGTTGGACAAGGGCCAGAATTATTAATGTGCTTAACAATGAATTATTATGATTACTAACATTGTACTTTGCCCTTCGTTGAGTTCCTCTTGCATCTTGGGCAGACTGGCAGCCAGGGAGTTTCGAACCTCCCATTCATGGGTGTTTCTTCCCCCCACGCCCGATTTATCTGGTCTTCTGCCAGATATTTCACCAAGACATCCAAGGGACACCTCCCACCCCCGGTGTGATCATGAACATCCCCGACGCCACTTTACGGGCAGTGACCGTGGCCACTTCTGGCCCGTAAGGCTGGGCCATGTCAGAGATTATAGATCTTCTTTAACACCAGAAGAGAAAACAGACACAATATGCGGGGATAGTTCCCCGAGCAGGAAACGGTGTTCGGCCCATTCATGTGAATAGAGATTAACTTTTTTCCAGCCCGGGGATGTACTCACGGTATATTACAAAGGGGCCAGAGATGCAGGTTTGGCACATCCCATCAAAAATATGTTTTTTTTTGGTATTCCTCCAAATCAAATAAGAGCCTGAAATTATTTTGAAATGCAAACTGGCGACACGCACAGCGCCCGGCGACACGCACAGCGCCCGGCGACACGCACAGCGCCCGGCGACACGCACAGCGCCCGGCGACACGCACAGCGCCCGGCGACACGCACAGCGCCCGGCGACACGCACAGCGCCCGGGCGACCCACACAGCGCAAGGGAGGCGGGGGACATGCGGGAGGCGGGGGACACGCACAGCGCCCGGGAGGCAGCGGACACGCACAGCGCCCGGGAGACCCGCACAGCGCCCGGAAGGCGGGGGACATGCGGGAGGCGGGGGACACGCACAGAGCCCGGGAGGCGGGGGACATGCGGGAGGCGGGGGACACGCACAGAGCCCGGGAGGCGGGGGACATGCGGGAGGCGGGGGACATGCTGGAGACGGGGGACACGCACAGCGCCCGGGAGGCAGCGGACACGCACAGCGCCCGGGAGACCCGCACAGTGCCCGGGAGGCGGGGGACATGCGGGAGGCGGGGGACACGCACAGAGCCCGGGAGGCGGGGGACATGCGGGAGGCGGGGGACACGCACAGAGCCCGGGAGGCGGGGGACATGCGGGAGGCGGGGGACATGCGGGAGGCGGGGGACACGCACAGCGCCCGGGAGGCGGGGGACATGCGGGAGGCGGGGGACATGCTGGAGACGGGGGACCCGCACAGCGCCCGGGAGGCGGGGGACATGCGGGAGGCGGGGGACACGCACAGCGCCCGGGAGGCAGCGGACACGCACAGCGCCCGGGCGACCCGCACAGCGCAAGGGAGGCGGGGGACATGCGGGAGGCGGGGGACACGCACAGCGCCCGGGAGGCGGGGGACATGCGGGAGGCGGGGGACATGCTGGAGACGGGGGACACGCACAGCGCCCGGGAGGCGGGGGACATGCGGGAGGCGGGGGACACGCACAGCGCCCGGGAGGCAGGGGACACGCACAGCGCCCGGCGACACGCACAGCGCCCGGCGACACGCACAGCGCCCGGGAGGCAGCGGACACGCACAGCGCCCGGCGACACGCACAGCGCCCGGCGACACGCACAGCGCCCGGCGACACGCACAGCGCCCGGGAGGCAGCGGACACGCACAGCGCCCGGCGACACGCACAGCGCCCGGCGACACGCACAGCGCCCGGCGACACGCACAGCGCCCGGCGACACGCACAGCGCCCGGCGACACGCACAGCGCCCGGCGACACGCACAGCGCCCGGGCGACCCGCACAGCGCAAGGGAGGCGGGGGACATGCGGGAGGCGGGGGACATGCGGGAGGCGGGGGACACGCACAGCGCCCGGGAGGCAGCGGACACGCACAGCGCCCGGGAGACCCGCACAGCGCCCGGGAGGCGGGGGACATGCGGGAGGCGGGGGACACGCACAGAGCCCGGGAGGCGGGGGACATGCGGGAGGCGGGGGACATGCGGGAGGCGGGGGACACGCACAGAGCCCGGGAGGCGGGGGACATGCGGGAGGCGGGGGACACGCACAGCGCCCGGGAGGCAGCGGACACGCACAGCGCCCGGGAGACCCGCACAGTGCCCGGGAGGCGGGGGACATGCGGGAGGCGGGGGACACGCACAGAGCCCGGGAGGCGGGGGACATGCGGGAGGCGGGGGACATGCGGGAGGCGGGGGACACGCACAGCGCCCGGGAGGCGGGGGACATGCGGGAGGCGGGGGACATGCTGGAGACGGGGGACACGCACAGCGCCCGGGAGGCGGGGGACATGCGGGAGGCGGGGGACACGCACAGCGCCCGGGAGGCAGCGGACACGCACAGCGCCCGGGAGACCCGCACAGCGCCCGGGAGGCGGGGGACATGCGGGAGGCGGGGGACACGCACAGAGCCCGGGAGGCGGGGGACATGCGGGAGGCGGGGGACACGCACAGCGCCCGGGAGGCGGGGGACATGCGGGAGGCGGGGGACATGCTGGAGACGGGGGACACGCACAGCGCCCGGGAGACCCGCATAGCGCCCGGGAGACCCGCACAGCGCCCGGGAGGCGGGGGACATGTGGGAGGCGGGGGACACTGTGGCGAAAATGGGGGTAATCAGCGCATTAATAAAGGCAGTGGGCTCAGCTGGTTACCCCTATTTCGCGTTGGGGATGAATTGGTTAATTCTATATGCATGGCTGTCCGCATTTTGCAGGCTAATCTCTACCTGCAGTGAAGTGCCTTTCTGTTGCTGTTTTAAAATGTACAGGCCGGATGCTATTTTTTTGTCTGCCTGCCTTTGTAAGGCAGTAAGGACCAAATGTTATGCATACAGGAGCCCCCTGTTGGGATGAAAGATCCCAGATTCGTAAAGTGTCACTTAATCAGGATGTTTATGAGTAGCAGGTCCTGTTACTCCTCCTGGATATTTCACACCTCGGGACCCAAACTTCAGACATTGCGTCCCCAGAAATGAGTGGCCCCTTGTTACTTAGCAGTGCTACCAAGCTGCTTACTGAGCATGCTCAGAGATACCTGAGCTGGCTGTAGGACTGGCCCATGTGACCTGGCAGGTTCTGATAGGAGGAAGATAATTCCTTGCCAATGGGATGAGGCTAATGTATCCCTTCACAGGCCCTTGTCCTTAAAAAGGCCTGTACCCCTCATTCCGGTGTGATTCCTGTGTTATTGCTGTTGCTGTTACCTGATTTCTTCAAGCGGATAAGACCTAAGTACAGCGGCTACGATTCCAGAACGCAAGGGGTTAAAAACATCGCAACAAGGATACTTGCCCTGCTTCAGGATTTCGTTAGCCCTGGGGATTCCAGCAAATCCCAGAGAACCAGAAAAGACTTTGCCCATTCACAGAAGGATTGGACTGGCTATTTATTTGGCAATTTGCAAAAGGACTAAATTTTAAAGAACAATCTTCTGGTGCTTGGGCACCTTTCTGGACATTATCCTCTATTTCTCTACCCGTGAGTGTAATTATTAAGTTTATTCTGCAGTTGTCGTGTGTTTGCCTATCAAGGGAATAAATCTCAGTTTATTTTGCTCAACCTGTTCTGCTCAATCAGGACCCACGAAATATAAATGTGTTATTAAGCGCGTCTCCCGTGACAGACACGCACAGCGCCCGGGAGGCGGGGGACATGCGGGAGGCGGGGGACACGCACAGCGCCCGGGAGACCCGCATAGCGCCCGGGAGACCCGCACAGTGCCCGGGCTCCATGCCGCACCTGGGTGGCAGGAGACCTGTGTCGCGCCCGGGAGGTGGGGGACCCGCACTGCACCCAGGAGGCGGGGGACCCGCACAGCGCATACATGACACCACAATAAGCTTATTGCCCGTCGACGACTCCTTTTTTGAAGAGTGGAAGAGATCTGTCCTACAAGTTACAGTATGTCCAGCCCTAGACAGGATTGTCTCACATTTTGCCGATATGCTCGGCCGCTCCGACCTCCTCCAGACGCAGTGGGAACGTATGGGGGGCGCACTAGTGATAAATGACAATACCAGCCCTATACCTCTCCCCCAGAAGGTCCCACCAAAATGACAGCACTCAATAACACACTTCGTTTAATACTTGTGATACTTGTATAGTATTATGCTAGCATTGTATATATTACTTACCACATGGGACCAAGGAAAATGGCGGATTTTCCTGGCATACTCTCGTGGCAGTTACACGGCAGCTGTTTGTAAGGGTTTCCTTGGAAGAAAAGCAGAATTTGGACAAAATAAATGTCTTGTCTGGCTACATTGAAGGCACAAGTTAGTTGTACATTTTTTTGCAGACTCGCTGAATGAAATGGAAAGAGGATTAGTGTTCGGGATCTGAGCCGCATGGTACAGGAATACTGAGCAGCACAGATTTGCTTCAGCACAAAAAGTTACGCTAGTTTCTTGCAATCCATACTCATTTAACAAAGGAAATAAGATGGTGTCGTCCCATACATCGGGCAAGTTCCTTTATCTCCATGTGCCTCAATAACATTATGGTGCAAGCCTTTGGAGACAGGCCCTCATTGTGCCGCTGCCGTGCACATGGTCAGCGCTAGAACACAGGAAAAATAGAATGAGACTTTAATAGTATTTACCGTCTACCATGTTCCCCTCTTTCTGGAAGATCCTTTCCTCACACCACTGACAGTGAATGAGATGATTAATCTTCTTTGTACTTTCGTCTGCCTGAGTCGGTCCCCTGAGAACCCGAACCACAACCAGGACAAAATGTTCCAGGGCCACCGACAGCAAGACCTCAATGCCTTTGTTACAGCGAGCGGCCGCCCTACAGAGAAAACATGGGAACGTTACATGTTACATGCCCACGATGGTATACAAAGGGGGAGAGGGGCCCACGCTGGTATACAAAGGGGGAGAGGGGCCCACGCTGGTACAAAGGGGGAGAGGGGCCCACGCTGGTACAAAGGGGGAGAGGGGCCCACGCTGGTACAAAGGTGGGAGAGGGGCCCCCGATGGTATACAAAGGGGGAGAGGGGCCCACGCTGGTATACAAAGGGGGAGAGGGGCCCACGCTGGTACAAAGGGGGAGAGGGGCCCACGCTGGTACAAAGGGGGAGAGGGGCCCACGCTGGTACAAAGGTGGGAGAGGGGCCCCCGATGGTATACAAAGGGGGGAGGGTGGGACACGCTGGTATAAAGGGGAGACACGCTGGTATAAAGGGGAGACCCGCTGGTATAAAGGGGAGACCCGCTGGTATAAAGGGGAGACCCGCTGGTATAAAGGGGAGGCCCGCTGGTATAAAGGGGAGACACGCTGGTATAAAGGGGAGACACGCTGGTATAAAAGGGAGACCCGCTGGTATAAAGGGGGAGAGGGGCCCACGCTGGTACAAAGGGGGAGAGGGGCCCACGCTGGTACAAAGGGGGAGAGGGGCCCACGCTGGTACACAGGGGGGAGAGGGGCCCACGCTGGTACAAAGGGGGAGAGGGGCCCACGCTGGTACAAAGGGGGAGAGGGGCCCACGCTGGTACAAAGGGGGAGAGGGGCCCACGCTGGTATACAAAGGTGGGAGAGGGGCCCCCGATGGTATACAAAGGGGGGAGGGTGGGACACGCTGGTATAAAGGGGAGACACGCTGGTATAAAAGGGAGACCCGCTGGTATAAAGGGGAGACCCGCTGGTATAAAGGGGAGACACACTGGTATAAAGGGGAGACACACTGGTATAAAGGGGAGACACGCTGGTATAAAGGGGAGACACGCTGGTATAAAGGGGGAGAGTGGGACACGCTGGTATCAAGGGGGAGAGTGGGACACGCTGGTATAAAGGGGGAGAGTGGGACACGCTGGTATAAAGGGGGAGAGCGGGACACGCTGGTATAAAGGGGGAGAGCGGGACACGCTGGTATAAAGGGGAAGAGCGGGACACGCTGTTATAAAGGGGGAGAGCGGGACAAGCTTGTATAAAGGGGGAGAGCGGGACACGCTGGTATAAAGGGGGAGAGCGGGACACGCTGGTATAAAGGGGGAGAGTGGGACACGCTGGTATAAAGGGGAGACACGCTGGTATAAAGGGGGAGAGCGGGACACGCTGGTATAAAGGGGGAGAGTGGGACACGCTGGTATAAAGGGGAAGTACGTAGGCCGTACGACCAGATGTCTCAAAACCAGGATGATGGAGCACTTCAGGCTCATATCCAAAGGAGATCTCAGTCACCCTGTCTCCAAACACTTTTCATGCTGTAATAGAGGGGGTTCTACTAATTTTTCTTTTCAAGGTATTGAAATAGTTACTCCCTCAATCCGAGGGGGTGACAGAACCCTACAGTTGGATCGCCGTGAGGCATTCTGGATCTTCACATTACGGACCAGGGTGCCTCACGGCATGAACATTGACTGGGACCTCACACATTTTCTGTAGCTGTTTTTTTCAGTTCATCAATACATATATGAGTCTGAAGTGCTTACGATCATTATGGTCAACTTATCTTCCACATTTGAAGATAATGATATTCATATCTTCTATTTCTATTGATTATGTACAATCACAGGATGATGTTTCCTTTATATGTGTTTTGATCTTTGTTCCTCTCTAATGACCATATGGTATGATGTCTCTATTATATATGCTTATGTCAAAGCAAAATTATGCATCATCAAGGGTTTAATCATTTGTTCTTTTTTAACTTTTTGATAATAAGGGAGATTATATTCTCTTTTAATAATACTAACTATATCCCGGTATTTATATCCAGAATTTCTCTATTTTTCTTTTTTCCTATTTTCCTTTCCTTAATTATTCTTTTTGATTAATGTTTACCATATGATATATCTTATGATTCCTGTTCTAGATATTTCTATCTTGTCCTTGGGGTTAAAAGAATAATAATTTTATTAATCACTTGTGCTATAATGAGTATTTCTGTGCATCTTTTATATTGTTTGCTGGATTCAGTACAAAGAAATAATTGTATACTATTAGCTATATACCATACCATAGGTCATACCTATTTTATCCATACTGCTTTCAATGTATGATTCCAGCTCTAACAATATATTGAGATTGGGAATGAGAGTTCCCTGCTCCCTTAGCATTCTTCTGATATACTTACTTATATACTTGGTATGTTGCCAGGAATTGGGATTGTTATCCTCTACCATTAATTGTATAGTACTGTATATGCAATTGTAGGCATTGATTTGATCACTCCTAACTAGGTTTCCATATTAAATATATATCTTTAATTTTATTTTTTTATGGGTTATTGATTGATCTTGTCTGCCCTCCTCCCTTTCTAAGGAGACAGGCTCAATCATATATCCACTGGTTTTGTCTATATGAGTTTCTTTTGTACAAATGTGTGTTTGACGAAGTTTTTTTCATTAAAGTTTTCACATTCAATATTATTGTTTTTTCAGCCAATCGCGGCGTTTCATGCGTCCTCTCCATTATGAGCGTGAGTTAGGAGCCTAGCGCGTGTCACAGTAGCGACGAGACCATCGGTCGCATGGAGATGACGTCATAGATGCCGCGATTTTGGCGCGAAAAGATTTGTGGATATAAGGATGCATCTATGAACCTCTCATTACACCTTGAGAAAGTCCTTTACGGACGAAACGCGTAGGTGCGTCCCTACCATTGTTGTTTTGCTCTGACCATTAAAGTACCCTTTTAATACATATCCCTGTTTGGAGTTACCCTCATTTTGGCGATCCACTAGCTGGTATGCTGCCAAGAAACGCTGCTGTGCTCCTCTACATCCTCGCTGCTTGTGTTCACTCTGAGAGGACTGCACGCTGGAACGGATCCACTCATCAAGGACACCATCAAGGAAGGTAAAGGGCCTAGGCCCATTATACCATTACCCTCCAGTGCTGGACTGTTTGAGCTATTTCCCCAGGGTGTAATATACCATTACTAGGAGACCTATTTTGGGGTACCCGCGTGGGCACCACCAGGCCTCTGGTTTTTCACCCTGGGATGTTATGGATGTTATGGATTATACTATATGTCCTTGAACTTGGATCCATTATGGTATATGGAATTATCATTATATGAGCTATCTATTGGTGATGCACCAAAACACCACTCACTTATAAAGGGGAAGAGCGGGACACGCTGGTATAAAGGGGGAGAGCGGGACACGCTGGTATAAAGGGGGAAAGTGGGACACGCTGGTATAAAGGGGAAGAGCGGGACACGCTGGTATAAAGGGGAAGAGCGGGACACGCTGGTATAAAGGGGAAGAGCGGGACACGCTGGTATAAAGGGGGAGAGTGGGACACGCTGGTATAAAGGGGAAGAGCGGGACACGCTGGTATAAAGGGGGAGAGCGGGACACGCTGGTATAAAGGGGAGACACGCTGGTATAAAGGGGGAGAGCGGGACACGCTGGTATAAAGGGGAAGAGCGGGACACGCTGGTATAAAGGGGAAGAGCGGGACACGCTGGTATAAAGGGGGAGAGCGGGACACGCTGGTATAAAGGGAGAGAGCGGGACACGCTGGTATAAAGGGGAAGAGCGGGACACGCTGGTATAAAGGGGAAGAGCGGGACACGCTGGTATAAAGGGGAAGAGCGGGACACGCTGGTATAAAGGGGGAGAGCGGGACACGCTGGTATAAAGGGAGAGAGCGGGACACGCTGGTATAAAGGGGAGACGCTGGTATAAAGGGGAAGAGCAGGACACGCTGGTATAAAGGGGGAGAGTGGGACACGCTGGTATAAAGGGGAGACACGCTGGTATAAAGGGGGAGAGCGGGACACGCTGGTATAAAGGGGGTGAGCGGGACACGCTGGTATAAAGGGGAGACGCTGGTATAAAGGGGAGACACGCTGGTATAAAGGGGAGACACGCTGGTATAAAGGGGAGACACGCTGGTATAAAGGGGGTGAGCGGGACACACTGTACAGCCAGCAGCTGCTCTAGAAAGGGAATGAAAGACTTTATAAGGAGGTAATAAAATGACATTGAATTGAATGGGGCCCACCAGAAAATCCCGGTAATCCCGCCAGAAAATCCCGGTAATCCCGCCAGAAAATCCCAGTAATCACGCCAGAAAATCCCGGTAATTCCGCCAGAAAATCCCGGTAATCCCGCCAGAAAATCCCGGTAATCACGCCAGAAAATCCCGGTAATCACGCCAGAAAATCCCGGTAATCCCGCCAGAAAATCCCAGTAATCACGCCAGAAAATCCCGGTAATCACGCATTACTCAGAACATCACCGTTTCGATTGGATTCAATGACGGAGGCGCAGAATATCCCACCCCTGTATATAAAGCACTGGCACCCCAGGGAGGGCCTGGATGTGGCCATTTGACTCATCTGCCCAAATATCTTATTATGAACATGTTCAGATATATAAGTGTTTAAATGCAACAAAATTACATTACAATACGCTTGTGGCGACCTTTCTACGCCTAAATGTTCGCTGGTCTGGCCGCTTTGCGGAACGGGAGTGGCCGGTCAGCGCTTTATACACGTTAATACGTCAGGCAGGAAGTTATAAACGGCTAATGAATGTGACATGCTGTAATGTACATGAGTACAAAGTACATTACCTTGCCCGGAAACGCGCACGGAACATGTTACCTCGCTATTGCTGCCGTGACGATCCTGGCGGCGAGCTCCTTAAAGTATTCCGTCCGAACGATGTTGCAGCCGTAGTGCCGTTTGGCCACGTTTAAGGTCTTGGCGTACAAGGATCCGGTATCGGTACTCGTCACCGATATTATCCCGAGGTTGCGGACGTTCCTGAGCGCTGCATCCAGGTAGTTCACGGACGTGCCAAAGGGATCAATGTGTCTGATGAGTAAAATTCATCGTCAGCAACCGGGTGTAACACAAGGCGTTGGCACGATGGCACTATGCCAGGGGTGGCCAACCCCAGTCCCCCCGGGCCACCAACAGTTCGGGGTTTTCAGGATATCCCTGCTTCAGCACAGGTGGCTCAGTAAGAATGGTTGCTCCCTGTGCTGAAGCAGGGGTATCCTGAAAATCTGACTTGTTGGTGGCCCTTGAGGACTGAGTTTGGCCGCCGCTGCACTATGGGGTATCGAGTACCTCATTTTATTTGTTTGCACACCCATTTCCCCCCAAATTTGCCATTTACAAAATGTAAAATTGCACTAATTACACTTGGATTGTAAGCTCCTCGGGGCAGGGACTCCTTCTCCTAATGTTACTTTTCTGTCTCACGTGCTTATTCCCATTATGTGTTATATTATTATTATTATGCCCTGTGCAATACTGCTGTGACCCGCTGTATAAATAAAGACATTCTCTCTAAGACAAAGTGAATTATTGAAACAAGCCTCCTGCCCTTTTCTTACTGCAGTCCGAAGAGGATTTTGCCAATATTTATTAAATATACAGTTTTTATAAATAAAGCCCAGTATTACTGCCCTTACATACCCACTTCTACCACTTTCCCTAAACGCTTCCCTCACGCTCAATGAGAAAGCCACAATCCACGCTGGTAACTTAATGTAAAGATGCCAGTTTGCAGAATTTGATCAAAACTGAACCACATTTATCAGCAGGAAAACCCAATGGTAAAATATAAACTAACTAAAAGCAATCACATTGAGTAATCCCTTGCAATACAGCTCAGAGCTGCATATTCGGAGAATGTATCCGCATCACAGACAATGTGTATTCACCATCTCTGTCTCAAATACCCCTCCCCCGAACACATCGCGTATCTTCAGGAGATAACAATGCCCCCTCCCTGCCGTGGGTGCAGGTATATCATTGTCAGACCAGCGGTGCCCCCTCCCTGCTGTGGGTGCAGTTATATCATTGTCAGACCAGCGGTGCCCCCTCCCTGCTGTGGGTGCAGTTATATCATTGTCAGACCAGCGGTGCCCCCTCCCTGCTGTGGGTGCAGTTATATCATTGTCAGACCGGCGCCCCCTCCCTGCCGTGGGTGCAGGTATATCATTGTCAGACCAGCGGTGCCCCCTCCCTGCTGTGGGTGCAGTTATATCATTGTCAGACCGGTGCCCCCTCCCTGCTGTGGGTGCAGTTATATCACTGTCAGACTGGCGGTGCCCCCTCCCTGCTGTGGGTGCAGTTATATCACTGTCAGACTGGCGGTGCCCCCTCCCTGCTGTGGGTGCAGTTATATCATTGTCAGACCGGCGCCCCCTCCCTGCTGTGGGTGCAGGTATATCATTGTCAGACTGGCGGTGCCCCCTCCCTGCTGTGGGTGCAGTTATATCATTGTCAGACCGGCGGTGCCCCCTCCCTGCTGTGGGTGCAGTTATATCATTGTCAGACTGGCGGTGCCCCCTCCCTGCTGTGGGTGCAGGTATATCATTGTCAGACTGGCGGTGCCCCCTCCCTGCTGTGGGTGCAGTTATATCATTGTCAGACTGGCGGTGCCCCCTCCCTGCTGTGGGTGCAGTTATATCATTGTCAGACTGGCGCCCCCTCCCTGCTGTGGGTGCAGTTATATCATTGTCAGACTGGCGCCCCCTCCCTGATGTGGGTGCAGTTATATCATTGTCAGACTGGCGCCCCCTCCCTGCTGTGCGTGCAGGTATATCATTGTCAGACTGGCGCCCCCTCCCTGCTGTGCGTGCAGGTATATCATTGTCAGACTGGCGCCCCCTCCCTGCTGTGCGTGCAGGTATATCATTGTCAGACTGGCGCCCCCTCCCTGCTGTGCGTGCAGGTATATCATTGTCAGACTGGCGCCCCCCTCCCTGCTGTGGGTGCAGTTATATCATTGTCAGACTGGCGGTGCCCCCTCCCTGCTGTGGGTGCAGTTATATCATTGTCAGACCGGCGGTGCCCCCTCCCTGCTGTGGGTGCAGTTATATCATTGTCAGACTGGCGCCCCCTCCCTGCTGTGGGTGCAGTTATATCTTTGTCAGACTGGCGGTGCCCCCTCCCTGCTGTGGGTGCAGTTATATCATTGTCAGACTGGCGCCCCCTCCCTGCTGTGGGTGCAGTTATATCTTTGTCAGACTGGCGCCCCCTCCCTGCTGTGGGTGCAGGTATATCATTGTCAGACTGGCGGTGCCCCCTCCCTGCTGTGGGTGCAGTTATATCTTCACACAACGTGTGCTGAATGAGACATTCCACTTACATGAAGTCGAAAGGTCTTAGATGCATCAAGACATTGGCATCTAACTGCGTAACTTCTATAGCGCCTAGATACTCCGCCCCTTCTTCCGCAGCCTCCGGTTCTTCTTCGTCCTCTTCCACTCTCTGCGTCAGCACCTTCATCTTGTTTAGATGGCAGTTTTCGCGAATCATCGCGACCGAATTCTCATTGATATCGTTGATGGTAACCCTCACAGAATTCCCAAGGTGCTTTGCCCATTGCAATCCCATGATACCTAAGGATACACAAAGTGGTCAGCGGTGATGCACACAACTCCCGGAGAAATGTGACAGTATACAACCACACAAAATTATGGGGAGTAAAAAAAAGTGACAAAAAAACTCTACACCGTACACCAAATAAAAATATCCTGTGTGGGCACATTCGCACATCTCAGACAGGTCAGCAACCCTGCCCTTCCCCATTATCTCTTTGGTGTCACTGTTTGCTTCTTGTCCAATTTAATATAGACCCACATAAGCCAGTGTTTTTCAATAGTGGTTCCCTTGACAGCCCTAAAAGGCTCCCTCCGATTATCAGGTAATTTGAAAATTGTACCAAATACAGAAGAATTCACAACACACCTTTATCCTCAGAATTTCACAACATATTTTTCTGTTTTAGAATTATAGGGCTCCTTAACCGAAAAATAAAAAAAGTTAAAAACCCTGCTATAAGCATATGGCTGCCGTATTGCACAGCTTGGGTGAAAGAAGTGCAGAGTCCGTAACCTACTCATAGACAGCCCATTCCATCTCTTGGGTCTCGTCAGTGCGCGGTTGGTTATTGGCTATGCCACGTGATGCTGGTAGTGGATATAACCAGACAGTACGTTATGGTGAACTCTCTTGCTAGTTAATGAAGCCCTTGGATGCCCTCATAGCATAGCTAAACCGCCATGGGATCTGGCTCTGCACGGGCCCGATGACGTTGCTGCTCTGCAAGCCATGTACGGGGGACACGAAAATGCTTCCGGATCGGAACCCTTGCAGCGTTAATCTTCCAGCGCCGCCGCGTTCCCGCAGCTTGACCCGGTGCCGGAGACACTTAGTCTGGCTAGAGAGTCTACACACCACTTTTATACAGGAGAAACGACCACACGAGTGGACTGTGGGTCTGTCAAGGTTCCTGTTCCCTACCTGTCGAACCGAAGGCATCCAGACACTCCAGTTTCTTTCGCTCTTCTGCCAACACCGCCAGTGTACAAAATATCAGCTGCCTAGGAAAACAAACGCGCTTTTAGTGGTTTCCTTATATTTATGAATGCGCAAAGTTCTACCTCATTACCGTACAAGTCGGATCACAGCGATAAGTTCGTCACTTTTAGTCCCAATCATAAACAAGCCGTGAGATGATTGGTGGTTATCTGTCCGGGGAAATTCACACTTATCTGCATCATTCGCCTGCCTTAGAAATTCTGCTAGAGAAGGCCCTCTCTGTACCTCGCTGAGAAAGCATTGGGTTTTGCTCCCCTGCAGATCTGCTGAATTCAGCTACTTATAATTATCTTATTAACCAACGATGGCTTCAAAATGACTATACAAACAAAGCCTGAAAAAGCATTCAATATATCTAGTAAAAAACAGCCAAAGCTTTTGTTTAGCACAGAAAGGTTACGTGTAAAAATATCTATACCTGTCTGAATTTATTTATCCCATTAACTATGCTACTGACGTTAGTTCACTGGTCCAAGGGGCTGCCCCTTTAATACAGTTAATCGACCTGCGAATCTCACATCGACATTTACAGCTGATGTTCCGATAGAATTGCAACGTCTTTATAGTTATGTTTTATCCTGGAATTTCAGAAGAATACATCTGTAACCCAACGGCTCAAATGTACAGGAGCTGATTATGGATGTGTGTAGATCATTTTTATTCAGTGTATTTATTGTGTGTGCATTTATGTGTGTGTTTGTGTGCGTGTGAGAGAGAGGAATCTAATAAAGTAGAACAATCCGGGAGACCTCTGCTTCCAGCACTTCTCTTTCTCTGAAACCCGATTATTCGATGTATGCAAGTGTTAATCAGACCCATCCCCCCCCCTCACCCCCCCAAGATGTACCCGTTGAGGACCTCTTTTCTTTCCCCAAGGTGGTAAAATGTACCTGTTGTTTTTCATTTTTGGATTAAAGAAAGTGTCCGTTTTCTGTGGGGTCTTGAAATTTGGGAGAACCTGAACGTCTGTATTCGCCTCCTTTAGGATCTCTTCGCTTTTACCTGCACACAAAAATAATAACAATAATAATAATCTTAAACAATGCTTTAACAGGATGAAAAATAAAACCATTGGGGAGGCCTATATCCAGCGCTGGGATAAAGATGTTAGATTGTAAGCTCTTCAGGGCAGGGACCCCTTTTCCTAATGTTTACCTTCATGTATTAAATGCTTATTCCTATTATGTCACTGCAGTAATGCGCTATGTACATGGATGGGGATAGATAGATAGATAGATAGATAGATAGATAGATAGATAGATAGATAGATAGATAGATAGATAGATAGATAGATAGATAGATAGGAGAATTATACATAACTCCATAAAAATTCTTAATACAAACTCGGATACAGTTCCTACTCTAAGAAAATTCATGTTATGGTTTTATTAAGAGTCTTATGTACAAGGATCCACATGTATAAGAGGTTGTAATCCACATTCTGCTATTGTGCACTGCTAAAAGTAACGGCCATCTTCATTGTGTATTGGAGTTTTTGCAGCCCGTTCTCATTACAATACAACAAATTTGGCATCATTCCCTATATCTCAACAGCACAATCCTTGCTGACAAATATTTATTGGTAGAATGGTAAATATTCTGTGTATAATTATTCCAGGGGGGGCTCAACTTCCGGTCCTCAAGGCCCCCCCAACAGGTCAGTTTTTCAGAATGTCCCAGCTTCAGCACAGGTGGCTCAATCAGAGCTTCAGTCAAAGACAAAGCCTCTGATTGATCCACCTGTACTGAAGCAGGGATATCCTGAAAACCTAACCTATGTGGGGGGGGGGGGGGGGAGGCTTGAAGACTGGAGCTGAGCCCCCTGATTTAGTCTATGGCGGCCATGTCTTTTCATACATATTTTCCACTTTTCTGAAAGTGAAGTGTTGGAAATATATGAGACTGTAATTCTGTAGCGGAGACTTCCCGCCAGCCAGTCTAGGTGCGGCATGGAGATGTACACAGCAAGAACATTTACACCAATACAAAGTCACAACTTTCAAACATATAACACAATGAGTGAAGAGAACTGGTATTTTTCAGCTGTATTATGAAAATAAACCAGGGGTGATATAGATAGATAGATAGACACACACCTTTATGAGGCCAAGTATTGCTCCAATTAATGCAAGATTTAGCAAGAAGGTAAATCTTTACATACCCGATGCAAATCTCACTTCGGTCTCGCCTTTATTCACGTGACGTTTAATATGACCTATCATGTCCGTTCTTCTGGCTATGGTTGCAGTGCAGATAATGCAGTGGTAATGTGCTCCCATCTTACCAGGAACCTAAAAACACAACAATGTTAACGCCATCAATAGGACAGGTTAGGAGCTTGGCGAAAGGAACGGTTTCACCCATATGCAAGACATCACAAATAGTGCATGAACCTTTATACCGCAAGTAGGGTCTTTCCAACATGATCTCAGAGGGGTTAAGGAACAAATCCACAGGGGGGGGGGGGAGGTAGATGTTTTAACACATTGATCACGAAAAACAGAAAATGTTCGGCTGACAGCCATATTGATACGTATTTCTAAAGAGAGTACAACCATCTTTGTACAAACAAAGTATAGATGGATCAAAACCGCTACAACTACCACAGGCACTCACGGAGTAACTTTTGGTAGTGGGGCAGGTTCTTGGTGGTTGTATACTCACTGCTCTGCTGCTGTTATTATGGAGAATTGGGCTATATTAGTAATCCTAGAAAATAATGCATATTCACAGAAGGGCTAGAGACATTCATAGCCACTTTTTATGGGCAATGTATTAAATACAAAGAGGTGCTAGAACAAGGGGGAAAGCTCTGGAACTGGAGGGTGGATGGCTCATGGGAAAGGTGAGGTACTTCATAAGAAGGGTGGTGGATTCAGGTTACCACCTCTCAGTAGATGTGGTGAAGATTAAATAAAGGCATTCAAAGCTGCTTGGGATAGACACAAGGGTAGCCTAATTATGTACAAAGCCAAGGATTGCCGAGATTTCACGATAGGAGAATGGTCAAACTAGGTGGTAAATGGCTGTACTTCCGGAAAGAAGCCCTCGGTATCGTGTATGACACAGAGAAGCCATAATGGGTGATTAATACTTCCTTGAACACATGGGAGGTGATATGAGCCATATTTACTAAGCAGTAATATTACCTTAAGTCTCATGAATGGGCAGTAACAGGTCTCCTGGCGCCCGGAGGAGTCTTATGGAGTGGCACAACTTAGTAAATAAGCCCTATGTGGGCAATTCATTAAACTGCAACAGGGCAGACCGGGGCACTGCCATACAGACTCCCACTGGCTATGTATGAAGGTGTCCGGGGCAATACAAACTGCACAATCCTACTGGTTTTAATGGGATTTGTTTCCTTTGAGGATATAAGTAGAGATCATTTTCTTCTAGATTTGCCTTAATACATATATTTTATATCTCTTATCTCTAAATATCTCTATGAAACCCATGTGAGTTAATAAATTGTGACTTGGGCTTATCTTGCACTTGTAATTCTGAAGAGCGACCTCCCCAAAATCTAATTCTCTTAGAGTAACAAGCCACAGAAATCTATAACGCAGCAAAGCAATGAGTTATTGTGTCCGTCACTGACCCAAGTGAACAGGCCAGACCGGGTCCAATTTAATAGCGCCGATGTGGGCCAATATTAATAGCACAGTAAGTATGGGCCAATATCTTTGGGCTTTAAACTGAACTGGAACGTTGCATTACCTCCTCCTCACTTTGGCCGGGTTTCAGCTGCCTGCACGGGAGGTGGCAAATACACATTCTGTAGCCTAAAAAGAAAAAGAAATGAACATTTAAAAGGTTTTCTTAGCTTTGCTCCAGTTTCGTTGACAACCAATTAAATGTTGAAATCGTAGCAATATCTGGACATTGAGATATATAGATTGATTGATATATATATACATATATTGATATATATATATATATATAAATATACATCAATCAATCTATATACGTGTGTGTGTGTGTGTGTGTGTGTGTGTGTGTGTACATGTATAGGTTTAGATTTAATCACACTGGCAATTAACACCGACATCGGGTAATTTTGGAAACTTTTACTGGTTCCCCCTGGTATATTCTTTAAGAAAATATTTATTTTCATGATAAAAAAAAAAAAAAGTAGTGAGAATTATTTGTGAAAATTAGGCAAATTGCAGGCCCCTAATTCTTCCATTAAAATTACTTATTACTTCACATGAAGCAATTAGTCAAACAGCCGAGAGTCGGGGGCAATAAATCATACGATTTGACGTTGTAGTGGCCATACTATACGTATTATACGTTTGACGTTTTTTGTTCTTTAACTGCGCAGATATTTGTGATCAAAATCGTTAATCACAATAAACGTATTTGCTGGTCATTTACCAAAGTCTTTCAGCTGCAAAAATGGAGCAAAAATACTACTCATCCCGGTGAAAGAGGAGAACACTGTCGCTGTAAATGGCGGTGTTTGTCAGTGAGAAATCCCCTTTGCATCTGGAAGATTTGAGACTTTTGCCATTTTGTTGTTTAGCAAAATAGAATAAAAAAACAAAACAGACAAACCTTCAAATTCCACGGAAACTCTCCAGTGCAAATTCTGCAAGTGTTTCAGTAGCTTATTTAAGTGGCACGGTCTGAAGCGCTCTTCTGGACACAGCGGACACGGCTTCTTCTCACCTAAAAACAGCACAGGAGTGAAAGTTATGGTGCTGCCAAATCTCTGGCCAATATGAAGCCGCAATGTCATCACTGAGCAGGCCCTGGCTTCGACTAGTGGTGCAGATGGTGGCGCTGTTAGTGAAGAGCAGGTATGTAGCTGGGTAACAGTTAGAAGCAGGGGCAATAGGGAGAGGCAGGTCAGTTCTGAGCTGACCCATCCCAATAGATTTGCCATGTTGAGTGAAGATATTGGGAGTGTCAGTGCAGGAATGGCAAGGCTGGGGGAGACTGATTCCTCTAGCAGCCAGGGGTATAGTTCGTCCACCATCACTACAGGTCGTGTCCTGAGCTCCAGTGTTGGGCAAAATTGGTCATAAAAGATCAATGCTAAATAATATTTTTGGTTCAATTAGCATTTTTTTTTTTTTAAACATTTCTTAACCAGTTCCTGGTGACATGAACTTAACTTTATACCAAACTATACACCATTTGGTCTGCCTATGTACTGCACGTGAATACCAGTGCTGGCTTTGCAAATCTAATTATTACCCAAACACCGATTTATGCGACATCTCCAAAAATACAAGATCAGAGACTCGTTAAAAAGTACTGGACATGCCAATGATGAACTCACATTCACTTAGTTCAGCCAACGTCTCCAGGTCAGTAAACGCTCCCTGAATGGAGATGTGTTTCTCTGAAAAGCAAAGTTACATGTAAATTGGGGACCAGGAACTTCTAGCAACACCCACAAATGTAATAACTTCCCATGTCACAGGGGCATTAAACGCAGCGCGTGGGGCAATCTCTGTTAGGCCCCAAGTGACAACACTAATGGCAGTGGCATGTTTAAGGGGACGCGCCTGTACGATTGATGCCTCTACCACTCAAATTTGACACCCATATGTATTTTTATTTATAACATTTATATAGCATCCTGTAACAGGGGACTTATCCCTGTTCAGTAATGTGCCTTTAATCTAGCAGTGTGGTGGTTAACTTATGGTAGTTAATTACTAAACACCACCCGCCTGATTTAGATGGCTTACAAAAACCTGTCTGTTCAGACAGGAAGTGACTCCTTAGCTCATATCTGGGCTGAATTTGGGAGAGAGGGCAGAGATTGTCTTTGACTCTCACAACAATCTTGAGCCCTGCTAGAAGAAATAGCAGAGCTGCTTACAAGACACAGGGAAAACTTCTGAACCTGAATGCTGACACACCCTGAGGGAAGGGAGCTGAACCAGATTTTCCCTCCAAGGAACAGATAAGACTTTCATTATTAAGAGACTGCTTATATCTGCTTATTTCATGCTATATGTTTTGGGGCTGAGAGAAATGCTTGACTAAGGGAGATGTGAATTAATTGCATAGTGTTTCACTAGAAATACTCCCAAGTGAATGGAAGCTTGTTCCCCCCCCTTGTTTGGATATTTTCCTGATAAAAAGGAAAAGGCACAATAAAGCCTTATTATAATTTCACCTTATAAAAGCCTCCTAATTGTGTACCTCTGTGAACGTCCGTCTACACATCCATATATAGGGAGCTAAGCATTAGTTTGTAAAACAATGGTGGGGTTACATATGGAACATATCATGTGATGGGCATAGAGTAATTGTTAAGATGTCTTTGTGGTGGGCAGGAGTAAGAACATTATGGTCAGGTTGTGGGTTAGGTGCATTGAGAACTTGGTTGGTGTGCAGGGGTAAGAACATTATGGTCGGGCTATGGGTTAGGTGCATCGAAAGCCCCCCCTTCCCGCTATTTTCAGCTCCTGGACCCCAGCCCCTCAATTCTTGAGATACTTTGTTTTAGTTTCCGATGTTTGAATTCCCGAATGGGAGTTGTAAATGTCTGTCAAAACCCCCGTCAGCCAATAGAAAGTCCAGATCATCAGGGGATGTGAGGCTCCCTATTGGACAATGCCGACGGCCATCTTTGAATTCACAGCAACTAAAACTGCAAGCAACTGGGGAATTTGGGGATGGATGTCACGCACTCCATGTATTTGTCACCAACCTCTCAGAGTAGAATTCAGCTCTAGATCTGCCAGGTCACCCTCACATATTTTGCTTGGATCCAAGGATACTGACTCTTTATCCATCTCTGTCTCCCCGCAGGTTACCTCCACATCAGTTTTTAACAGTTCATCTTCGCTAGCTGTTGGGTCACCTGAAACAAGAACCCATATTGGGTAACCAACATGTTAAAAAAGGAATCCACCCCAAAAGCCTCCACGTTTTTACAGGATTGGGAACGGAGGGTCCTCCAAACCCGAATATTGTAAAGAGACACCTCGCTCACAACCAAATATATGATTCTTAATTACAATTGGATAAAAGTTCATGCGTGCTACCGGGGAAGAGGAATTTAAATATTACTGTACTCAGGGGTACTCCAGACCTGAACCGCACTACATTAAGCTCCGGGAACCCACTGGACACCAAGAACCTTACTGGTGAAGTTACCGGCATCACTTCCTGGTTTTGAAAGGGGATTTAAATATCTGCCCAATAGGAAGTCACAACTGATGATGTTGCAGTAACTGGTCAGTGTCTCAGGAATAGGCGGTCCCCAGAGGTGAAAATAGTACCGTTATCTCGTTTCCAACACCCTCCTCCCCCCCAAAGAAAAAAACACATAAGTCCACAGAGCAGGTATTTTGTGAACACCCCCGGCTCTGCCCGAGAGGCATGCGGGGCACTGTGTGTTGGCCCCTCTGTCCTCTCCCATTTTTAGCTGCAAGTCCCCCTCCCCCCCCCCCCCACATCCCCGACTCTCTAACCCCACTGCATATATATACACGCAACACACACTGATAGTCGCCAGCGCACAGACACGAGAAAATAAACCCCACCCAATGTGTCCAGCTCACCCTCCCCACTCCAGTGCCCCCTGATGTAGCTACCATGGCAACCGGATATCCTGAACACCGGACCTGTTGGTGGCCCTTGAGGACTGGATTTGGCCCCTAAACTAGAAGGAGCAGAGAGTCTAAGGGCCCCTGAGGCCATCAGTTGACGAGCCCAGACGTAGGACCTTGGCTTATCTTAATCTTAATACCTATATATTTAAAATCAGAGACAGAACATAAAACACAGACAGAGCTCAGTTTTTAGCACATCCAGTGAAACTCATACACGGTACACTGCCTGAATATATATGTATAAATATCGAGTAAAATGGTCTTTTAGTTTAACATTTTTGGCCAAAATTGTTGTAAGCCCCTGAGCCAACTAATATAAATTCTTAATAACCTGTGTAGTAACAGGAATCATTCTTCCTGTTACTACACAGGTTATTAAGAATTTATATTAGCGTTAGGGACCCCTGAATTGTGGTCTGCCGTGCAGTTGGCTCAGGGGCTTACAACAATTTTGGCCAAAAATGTTAAACTAAAAGACCATTTTACTCGATATTTATACATATATATTCAGGCACTGTACCGTGTATGAGTTTCACCGGATGTGCTAAAAACTGAGCTCTGTCTGTGTTTTATGTTCTGTCTCTGATTTTAAATATATATTGCCATGCTCAGTAGCATTCCTCTGTGACACTCATATGCTTATATATATGTTGTGGTTATTTTGGGGGTTCAATAGGAGCTTGTTGGGTGTCCAGTATGGCTTATCTTAATACCCGTTGAAGTATTTGAGGACCGCCCTCTGGGTATATTACTGGCGCTCACCAATACCCCCCAGTATGCAGAATAAAGGCGATTTAAAATCGTTGCTCATCAGCTGCAGGTCACTTTTTCCCAGAATGGCAGCCGTGGTAATATAATCTAAAGAATGTATTTCCATTTCTTCTCCGATTACAACAGAGACGAGACTGAGGTAAGGATGTCACACCCCTCTGACTGGGCTCACCAGTTGAAAAGAAAAAACGGCCGTATCGTGACAATAAAAATGTGCAATAGGAAATAAGGGATTACGGACCGAAAATGGATTTAACGCAAGGAACTGGAGATTTTGTTATAATTCATTTATTACAGATCTACTTATATTTAGTTCACTCACAGGTGTCATCTTTCCCTTTAAAATACCGTTGTTATTTATTTTTAATCTGCTACTTAGTTCAGATCAGGGTATGAAATGTGACGTGTCCGGGAGGTTAAAATGGTGTTCGGTGCAGTCTAAAGGTTACCATGGTAACGTCAGAAGCTAGAGATTAAAATCATGCTTTTCAACACTGGAAAGCGACACAATAATAGAGCAGGACCCGGCCAGGGAGCGAGGAACAATATGGTGTCAGGGGGTGGCTGCTTTAATACCAAGGGCGCAAATATGCAGGTGACAAGGTGTCAGGCCTGCTTTGTGCCCCTCATAAACTGCCCTTAATATGGAACTGCCCCTTAAGGGGTTAGAGTATCCGAAGCAGCAAGACTGGAACAAGATTATACTTGGAACAGTATTAATTTAAAAAAATCAACACGCATTCACAATCCCCCCCGCCCCCCTATCGCCCTATGTACATATACCACCCGCACCCACACAGTCCCCCCCTTGCATACCCCCTGCACCAACACAGCACCCCCCCACGTTGCCTAACCACCCTGGACCCACACAACCCACCCCCTTGCATGTCCCCCCTGCACCCACAAAGCCTCCCCCACATATCCCCCCACTGCATATCCCTCCCTGCACACACAGCCCCCCTTGCATGTCCACCCTGCACACACTGACCTCCCCCTTGCATATCCCTCCTGCACACACAGCCCCTTTGCATACCCCTCCTGCACACACAGCCCCTTTGCATATCCCTCCCTGCACACACAGCCCCCCTTGCATATCCCTCCCTGCACACACAGCCCCGCTTGCATATCCCTCCCTGCACACACAGCCCCCCTTGCATATCCCTCCCTGCACACACAGCCCCCCTTGCATATCCCTCCCTGCACACACAGCCCCTTTGCATATCCCTCCCTGCACACACAGCCCCCCCTTTGCATATCCCCCCTGCACACACAGCCCCTTTGCATATCCCCCCTGCACACACAGCCCCTTTGCATATGGGGGGATATGTGCAGGGAAGGGCCTGCACACACAGGCCCCCTTTGCATATCCCCATGCACACACATCCCCCCTGCTTACTTTGTCCAACATCCTCCTCCACCTCTAACAGGCCGAACTCATCCTCCGGATTCTCCATCTCACCCCGAACCGGGTCACAAGGCGCGCGTATACCGGAGAAATGAAACCCGAAAACGGAACAACGCGCGCGCGCAAACCGGAACTACTTATAAAGAGGGCGGGGCTAACAGAGGAAGCTGCTCTATACCCTCCCCCCACCACCTACTCCATACACCCCCGACCTGCTCTATATCCTCCCCCCACCACCTACTCTATACCCTCCCCCACCACCTACTCTATACCCTCCCCCACCACCTAATCTATACCCTCCCCCACCACCTACTCCATACACCCCACCTGCTCTATATCCTCCCCCCACACATACACTATACCCTTCACCCACACCTACACTATACAACTCCCCACCTACTCTATACCTCACCCCCACCTACTCTATGCCCTTCCCTCAACCTACTCTATACACTCCCCCCACCTACTCTATAAACCCCCCTCCACACCTACTCTATACACCCCCACACCTACTCTATATACTCCCCCCACCTACTGTATTTCCCCCATCTACTCTATACACCCCCCACCTACTCTATACCATACCCCCCACCTACTATATACTTTTCCCCCCACTTACTATATACACTCCCTCCTACCTACTTTCTCCCTCCTACCTACTTTCTACACCCACCACTGCCTCTATACCCCACCTAATCTATATCCCCCACCTAATCTATAACCCCCCCCCACCTACTCCATATCCCCCCCACCTACTCCATACCCTCCCCCCACCTAATCTATATCCTCCCCCCCACCTGCTCTATATGCTCCCCCCTGCCTGCTCTATATCCTCCCCCCATCTACTCTATACCCTCCCCCCACCTACTCTATACATTCCCCCCCACCTACTCTATACCTTCCCCCACCTACTCTATACCTTCCCTCCACCTACTCTATACACACCTCCACATACACTATACCCTCCCCCCACATACACTATACCCTCCCCCCACATACACTATACCCTCCACCCACTCTTTACACCCCCACCTACTCTATTCCCTCCCCACCACCACCTAATTTATGTCCTCCCCCCCACCTGCTCTATATCCTCCCCCACACCAACTATATACCTTCCCCCCCACTTACTCTATACACTCCCCCCTACCTACTTTCTACACCCACCACTGCCTCAATACCCACACCTACTCTATAACCCCCCCCACCTACTCCATACCCTCCCCCCACCTAATCTATATCCTCCCCCCACCTGCTCTATATCCTCCCCCCCGCCTGCTTTATATCCTCCCCCCACCTACACTATACCCTCCCCCCACCTACTCTATACCTTCCCCCCACCTACTCTATACCTTCCCCCCACCTACTCTATACCTTCCCCCCCCACCTACTCTATACCTTCCCCCCACCTACTCTATACCCTCCCTCCACCTACTCTATACCCTCCCCTCCACCTACTCTATACCCTCCACCTACACTATACACACCTCCACCTACTCTATACCCTCCCCCCACATACACTATACCCTTCCACCACATACACTATACCCTCCCCCCTCCACCCACTCTTTACACCCCCCACCTACTCTATTCCCTCCCCACCACCACCTAATTTATGTCCTCCCCCCCACCTGCTCTATATCCACCCCCACCTGCTCTATATCCTCCCCCACACCTACTCTATACCCTACACTATACACCCCTCACCTACTCTATACCCCCCCACCTACTCTATACACACCTCCACCTACTCTATACCCTCCCCCCTAATCTACTCTATACCCTCCCCCCACACCTACTCTATATACCCCCAAATCCTCTATACCCTACCCCACAGCTACTCTCTACAACTCCCTATCTACTCTATACCTTCCCCCACCTACTCTATAAACCCCCCTCCACACCTACTCTATACACCACCACATCTACTCTATACACTCCCCCCCAACTACTCTATACACCCCCCACCTACTCTATACTCTACCCCCACCTACTATATACCTTCCCCCCCACTTACTCTATACACTCCCCCCTCTACTCTATACACTTACCCCTCTCTACACACTCCCCCCACTACTCTATACACTCCACCTCTACTCTATACACTCCACCTCTACACTATACACAGCCCCTCCTCCTCTCTATATACACTCGGTCCACCTACTCTATACACTCCCCCCCACCTACTCTATACACTTCCACCCCTCTACTCTAGACACTCCCCCCACCTACTCTATAACCACTCCCTCCGCACGCCCTACTCTATACACTCCCCCCGCACCCCCTACTCTATACACTCCCCTCCCTCTACTCTATATACACTCCCCCTTCTACTCTATACACCCCCCCTACTCTATACACACTCCCCCCCTACTCTATACACACTCCCCCCCTACTCTATACACACTCCCCCCCTACTCTATACACACTCCCCCCCTACTCTATACACACTCCCCCCTACTCTATACACACTCCCCGCTACTCTATACACACTCCCCCCTACTCTATACACACTCCCCCCCTACTTTATACACACTCCCCCCTACTTTATACACCCCCCCTACTCTATACACACTCCCCCCCTTACCTACTACACACTCCCCCCTACTCTATACACATTCCCACCCTCTACTCTATACACATTCCCACCCTCTACTCTATACACCCCCCCCTACCCTTTACACACTCCCCCCTACTCTATACACACTGCCCCCTACTCTATACACACCCCTCCTACTCTATACACACTCACCCCTACTCTATACACACTCCCCCTACTCTATACACACACACCCCTACTCTATACACACTCCCCCCCTACTCTATACACTCCCCCCCTCTATTCTATACACACTCCCCACCCCTCTACTCTATACACACTCCCCCCCTACGCTATACACACTCCCCCCCTACTCTATACACATTCCCACCCTCTACTCTATACACCCCCCTACTCTATACACCCCCCTACTCTATACACCCCCCCCATACTCTATACACACTCCCCCCCTACTCTATACACTCCCCCCTCTACTCTATACACACTCCCCCCCCTCTACTCTATACACACTCCCCTCTCTACTCTATACACACTCCCCCCTCTACTCTTTACACTTCCCCCCATCTACGCTATACACACTCCCCCCCTCTACTCTTTACACACTCCTCCCCCCTCTACTCTATACACACTCCCCCCCTCTGCTCTATACACACTCCCCCCTCTACTCTTTACACACTCCCCCCTCTAATCTATACACACTCCGCCCCCTCTACTCTATACACACACACCCCTCTACTCTATACACACTCCCCACCTCTACTCTATACACACTCCTCCCCCCTCTACTCTTTACACACTCCTCCCCACTCTATACACACTCCCCCCTCTACTCTTTACACACTCCCCCCTCTACTCTATACACACTCCCCCCCTCTACTCTATACTCACTCCCCCCCTCTACTCTTTACACACTCCCCCCCTCTACTCTTTACACACTCATCTCCCTCTACTCTATACACACTCCCCCCTCTACTCTTTACACACTCCTCTCCCGCTACTCTTTACACACTCCTCTCCCTCTACTCTATACACACTCCCCCCCTCTACTCTTTATACACTCCTCTCCCTCTACTCTATACACTCCTCTTTACACACTCCCCCCCCCTCTATTCTTTACACACTCCCACCCCTCTATTCTTTACACACTCCTCTCCCTCTACTCTATACACACTCCCCCCTCTACTCTTTACACACTCCTCCCCCCCTCTACTCTATACACACTCCCCCAAATTAACCCCTGGTCCCTGAGGTGCTGGAACCAGGTTTACAATACATACATACAGTATATAACATAATACCAGTGTATTATTGACAAGTAGCAAAAAAAATTCCTCCCAAGGGGGAAGGACAGTGGCGGTGCGCTGCGTACCAACAAGTGCTAACGATGCGTACCAACAAATGGAGGAAAGGAAGACGGATACTGGATCGCTATATCAAAAAGACTATTTACTGAACGTTTAGCAACATTGAAGCTAAAACAAGGATCTTGAGCTGTTCCTTTCCTCCATTTGGAACGCATCGTTAGCACTTATTGGTACGCAGTGCACCGCCAGTATCCTTCCCCCTTGGGAGGAAATTTTTTCTGATATCCATTTTGGGGCACGCTGTTTCCAGGATCCCAGACAAACGAAGGTTGGGAGTACTTTAATGCGATTACTACTTGATGAACTTTGAGTTTATATGTTAGTGGTCTAGCTCTAAGGCTGAGTCCATGGTGACTACAGCCGTGCGGAGGCGCGCTGAGGCTGAGGGAAAGCGGGTGCTTTCCCCGGCCTTAGTTCGCGCGCCATTCGGGGGCGTGTCGGGGGGGCAGGCCAGTGACGTCACTTCTTTATACACACTCCCCCCACCTACCTACTCTACACACACTCCCCCTTTCTGTCCCTCCTCCCCAGCACGGACATTACACCCCCCCAGATTCTATACACACACGGTCGCTCCCCTTTCTTTATCTTCTCCCCGCTCTTCCCTCCTAGTTCAATTGGACCCCGTTGGCAGAAATTGCTTGAAGGCTTTGAGAATTACCCGACTGCAATAGGAAAGTGGAAAGCATTACTGACGGGAAAACTGTGTATGTCACCATGCAATAAAAAATGGATAAGGCACTAATTGACATAATTCGCTAAATGAGCATAAATGGATAAATGAATATACAACCATACAGTGGTATATGAACCCTGATGCTTCAGATCATCCGATGATGGTAGTGATTACGAGCATGTAAAACAAGAAGAAAAAAACAACATAGTGTAATACTGTATGCAATTTCCCTAGTTAAATAAGCAAATAGGTCATCAACAGGTTAATAACAATACGATTACTGTTTCTTTGGTGACCAGGTGGTCATTGTTAGATTAGGCTGCCGCCCTGCATTCACAAGTTTGTGTATTGATAGGGAGACTCACATTTACGTGTACAATTATATATATATTGTGCGTTACTTGTTTTAGCGCTATCTATCTTTTTCCACTTCTGTGTATGTCACCATGCTTGTAGTATTGTATTAATTATTCAATAAAAATGTCTCAACCATCTAATGTTAATTTTTTTTTAGCTGATGTCCTCAAGAACAAGTAGAAGAATCTAAGAGATTCTTTACGCAGAGAACTAAAAAAAATTCAAAAACCAAGTTCCGGGGACGCATCATGGAGTTCACACGACCGCACGTCTTCCTGGCCATTTTTCTCCATGATGGCGTGTCTGCAAGAGCAGATGATGCCTGCTCAGACGGAGTCCAACCTGGAAATCATTGACATTTCTGGTGACATATCTGGTGATATGCCAGTTCAGGAAGACTCTTTCTGTGATAATAAAACTTCCCCAGATTTTAAGCCAACAAATGAATTTAAGAAGAACTTAATTTCGATTGAAGAGAAGAAACTTGAAATTATTTGTAAGTTTTGGAAAGTTAATGTCCCGAAGGAGAATACTGAACCTGACGAAGACTTACATTTGTTTAAAAGTCTTATTCCTATTATGCAGAAATTAAATCTGGTCAGGAGAATGGTCACTACGCCATGAAATGCACTACAGTATTCGGTTTTGAAGGCCGTACAAGGAGACTAATTGAGATATGTAATGTATAATTTTCTTCTTGTTCCAGTTCCTGACAAATGTGTTAAAACATTGTATAATGTATTCTCCTTTCCACGTGTTAATAAAGTTCTTATTTTTTGGAACATGTCTACGTTTTTCATTTTAAGTAATTTAGTGTATGATAAGCATTTTCACACATAGAATTTTGAAATTGGAAAAGCATTGTAAATATATCATATCACATCACATATCACAATAGTTACATCAGTAATAAAACACAGGGAAACCAGTTAAACATGACAATTTGTTTTTTATTTTGGGTATTCGGTTGAGGGGAGGGTACAGAAGATAAGGTAGAAGGAAGGGATTACATGGATAGCCATTGTATCAGTGACATATCACTACACACTATTTTGCCAAGGGATTCCTTCACCATTAATCTTTTAAAGCATTACAAATGGTTTTTTACATATTTCCAGATTAATTATATGCCCGACTTCTCATAAGCTGGCTATCAGGTATAGGCGCACCATCCAATGATGCAACATCAACTCACCCTTCCAAATCGATTACAATATTATGTAATACAGTCACACATTTAACAATTCGCTTAGCATGTGGAACAGATGTTTCAATAGATTTTAATAGCAATCTCCATTTTATTGTCATAATGCCGATGGCACACTCTGTGACAGTAGGGGGTAGCCGGCCCTCATTAATAAAGGTGGAGCCCGACTGGCTGCCCCTGAAACCGTATGGCAACGGCTGGAAATGTCAGCTCTTGGGTCTAATATTGTACCTGTAGCCAGGTCACCTTATGGCTACTATTCTGCCCTTGTGGGCTGGCAGTAAACCCTGGTACAATCAGATTGCCAGTAGTTGGTATGGGGTTTTCCCCCTTCCTTTTGGTACTGCACTTGAGTGACAGCAGAGGGTGGTACATCCTGTAGTAGCTGGGACAACGGGGTGCCCACCTCCTGGCTGTACTTAAGGGCAGGACCGCTCAAAAGTTAGTTGTTCCTTCCCCCACTTGAGGAAGGCAGGTCACACAACTGGGAGCCTGAGATTGGGGCCTTCCCATATGCTCTTCCCTCCGGGGGAGAGTGAGTGTGGACCATACCTCTGCCTCCGCTAGGGAGGTGGGGAAGAGCTAGGATGGCTGCGGGTGCCCTTGGCCTGTAGTGATAGTCCAGGGACCATCATTCAGTGAGAGCTGAGAGAACTGCATCCAGCAGAAGACTGCCGTGTAACTGTGCTGTATAGAGTGAATAAACCTTTCCTGTTGTTATATACCTCCTGCCTGGTGCATGACCTTACTGGGGGGAGAGGTAATAAGTTCTACTGTGGAAGATCACCTTCAGTTCCTGGAGTCTACGGTAGATGGAGGCGCTGCACTGCTAAAGAGATATCTGGGGTATGAACCCCAGAAGCCTGATCCTTTGTCCTCACTACCATCGGCGGACAACTCAGCTCTCCTGTTGCCAGCAGGTATATGCACCATACAGCCTTTAATGGCCCCTATCTGCGATCGGGTGGGGGAAACACCGTTACATACCTTACCGTGTTTCCCTGTAATTCTGTTCCCCTTATACTGTCCCCCATAGGGTTATAAGCTAGGAACCGTGTGTGTGGGTTTAACTATGTAAGCCCAGTGGACCAGTTAAGGCATTGTGCTGTTGGATTTCAAACTCATAGGCACGATTTCCATTGGCAAGTTTTGAATTATCCCCTCCTATCATGGAATGCACAGCCACAATCCATGCTCTAATTGGCTCCCAGCCCCCTCAGTGTATTAGATAGGCAGAAAGCCCTATAAAAGGCTGCGCTTATAGTGAAAGCGACACAACATCGCGTCAAAACAAATGTATTGCCGCCATTGCGTGCGCTTATAGTAAGCGTGACGTGACGGCTTGGTCGTGATCGCTGGAATTCATCTCAATTTGATTTTTCCAGCAACCGTAGCCTGACGTTGCCAGCACTATATGCGTAGGCTAAGGGAGAACAGTGTAGCAGTCAACTCTTTGGAGATTTGGAAGAACAAGCAGCTGCTGGCAGGCTTCTCAAATGTGCTTCTGGGTGAAAGAGCTATTCACACCCCCCAGTGAAGCATGGAGAGGCCCAGCCAGCAGGCTGGAACCAACCGTAGCAGACAGGGTAACGCCTTTTGCTAAAGCAAGAGCCCTGCAACTAGGAAAGGGCTAGATCTCAACCCCCAGACCCCAGTAAGTGTGTATATTCTCTGTATTTTGTATTTCTATGTGTTTCTGAGGTCTTATCCAAATAAACCTCCATTCATGTCACTGCCTTGTTTTGCCTTGTGATTAATCCCTTAAATATAAATGTGTTAAAAGACCTGGTCTACCGTGACACACTCCACACAGCTTCTAACTCAGGAAAGTCAGCAATGAAATATTTTCTGTTCTTTTGTTGATCCTTTCCTACTGTAAGGCTTCATGATGTATGTGAATAATGGATAGGCGTCATCCGCTAACATTAAATGAAGTCACTGTTGTGTGTTTCTACTCTGTGGTAGACTTTTATCCAACGGCAACCACAATTTTTTGTCCTCTATCAGACGATAAAGCGATGAGTCTTTAAACCCACCACCATCGCTTTGCTTTCCGTATGTTCCAATGTCAAACAGCAATAAATTTACAATTTGCGTCGGCAACACCTTGCAAAGCAATAGAATGGTAATGTTTATAATTGAAAAACATGGTATTCTTGCTACTGTAGTTTTGCCCACCCGAAATGAAAATGCCAATCCACGAAATGGTGTTTCCGGTAGAGAGGAATCTGTTGAAAACAGATAAAGGTTACATTAATAGATATACACTTCACAAAAAGACAAAGAAATATATAATGATAGAGAAATATATAATGATGAGAAATATATAATGATAGAGAAATATATAATGATAGAGAAATATATAATGATAGAGAAATATATAATGATAGAGAAATATATAATGATAGAGAAATATATAATGATAGAGAAATATATAATGATAGAGAAATATATAATGAAGAAGCCGTGAGGCGAAATACGTGTAGAGAGGGAGCTTACGGCGGTGACCCAGACACTTTATCCAGCGCTATATTGGTGTGCGGACCTGAGGACTTTTTCTTTCGTGACTTTCACCACCTTAACGGGTAAGTATATATGGAGATACTATACAACTCTTTTTCTCCCGTGTACCCAAGACTTCCCTGTGGGGTTGAACATTGTTTCTCTTTTCCCCCCTAATTACAACATGAAGTTTTGCGCAAGTGCTGGGTTCATTGGATCCAATTGTCCCGTATTCTCTACATTATAGCAAGTTAGGGAATTCCTCTGATGCTTTGCCATTGAGACTGTTTTTGTCTCTCTTATATCCGTAAAGATTCCCTTTCTATGTACTCATTATGTGATTCACATCTCTTTATGTTATGCATGATGTATGTGTTGAAAAATTGGTAGTTGGATTATGTCCTTAGGTCTGTTTATTACATTACTGACCGGCCGGTCGTGCGCACCTAAGAAAATATTACTTTTTCCTTAGGTGTGCATAATATATCTCTAGCACCAACTCCTATTTAGGATAATGGTGCAGTAAACCTAGCCTGTTAGTTTTCATCTATTTGCACACTGTGTTTATTGAGGGTCCCGCCCCCCCCCTGTTTGGTTTTATATGTTTTTAACATGTTATAAGTTATTAAAGTTTGTTTATTTCTCTAGTGAATATTCTGAGTGTTCGTTACTGAGGCTATTTCTTGCCTCCACTTTTAATTTATCACTCCGGGATGAAGCCCACCGACAAGCGAAACGCGTAGAGTGTATTCGTTTGCCAGATTTATGTGATCTTTCTGGCGTGACCCCTGCAGCACAGTAACTATAGACTTTTTTTTAATCTTTTCAAAGACAGAGATAATTCTACCACAGAGGACTGTACCCATGTGCAATTTGGCGACAGCTGAGTATAATCCCCTCTGCTGTCTGGTGATACTGTCTACCGTGGTTCCTGTCAATCTGCATATCTGCAATTTTCTCTAGCACATGTTTTTGTACAACAGTACTTAAACTTTGTTTCCATCTTTCTATGTGCTATGACCATGGTTACTTTATACCTTCATGCTGCAGGATTTTTGTATTCATTATTGTATTTGCTGATCAGAGTATGAGTCTGTTTGAATCAATTTTTTTCTTTTCTCTTCCCTGTGTTTTTCCCTTGGCTTTAAGGTATATTTTTTATCTATGTTCATGTTTTTGCACATAGCATTATTTATTACATACTTTTCCATATGCCTTGAGTACATTTTTTTGCTCATTATAGCAATAGGGTTCAACCAGATAGAATTTCTGTTTTTGGTTCAATTATTTTTGTCCCAATTTTGTCTTTTGATTGTCTCACCATATTATTATTCTTATAAGTTAGACGCATCATAGCTTTTTGGTTCAATCATCAGCTTTTACTTCTGTTATTTCACTGCCTATATATTTTTACCAGTTGCCATTTGTTTGTTTATGTTTTTAAGTTAGTGTGTCTTGCTGCTTTAATAAAATCTTGTTCATTTTTTTTGCACTGAAGGCGCATTCGGGTCTTGTTTGCCAAACTCTCATTAGCCTATTTTTTGTAGTATACTTAGAGTGCTAGCTTAGGGGACTGTCTTTGTCTCTCTTCTCGTGTGTTTTATATATTTGTTACTCTCCCCTAGCACCATCAGTTTACCCCTTTATATTTATATATTCTTCTGCCTCCTTGGGTATATATACTCCTTGTGTACCCTATTAGGCAGTATCAATTTTGGGGTCTGACATAACTACCTATATACAGTGTTGAGCAACATACTTTTTTGTGTGTTCGATATATATATATATATATATATATATATATATATATATACCGGCTTGATCACGCGCTGCATGATGACGCTCCCTGATGCGTTTCATCGCACACGGGCGACTTTCTCAAAGGGATTTCCTTTAACGGCGGAGGTTTCGTGGAGACATCAGACTGGTGGTGATATTTGATTCAGATTTGCCTATTTTAATATTACCCATGTGAGGGATATTCTCCCCCCCTCCCCCCCTGTTCCTTTCCCATTACTAAATTTACTTTATTATGCAATGGGGCGTGCGCTCTCTCTTCTTGTCTTCCCCTATATAAATATATACACACACATACACATACAACGTTTGAAAGCGTCATAAGAGCGGTGGATAAGCCGTTTTGGCGTTGTCAAAATGAACATTAGGTATGCATTGCATAGCGTTGGATAAGCCATTCGTTGTAAAGCGAAGCGCTGTAAAATGAGGACTGCCTGTACTCATTAACAAGGTAACAGACCGTGCTGTGTGCTAGCGGTGTACCTATTGTGTTTATGACGTTATTATCATGTATTATCCCTTTATTCAGGTTTTATGGAAGATATTGTAAGGATCCATGCGGCGCCACGCAGTCGGCGCACGCAAAACTTATCCTCCATAGATCCAGATACCAGCATCGTTCCCAAACCTCACCCTGGAGCCTGTTATCATCATAGGAGCGCGCGCAGCTAGCGCGGACCTAAATGCCAACTCCGCTGGTCCCGCCTCCCGGTTGTGTCCATGTGATGACGTCAGTAGCGCACGACGCGCTTCCATGGCACGCACCTGTATCACATTAATAATATCATCAGGAAGACTCCGCATACCTGCCTCCTGCAGCGGAGCTTCCTATCAGAGCCTGCTCAGTGACACGCCTCCTGCAGCGGAGCTTCCTATCAGAACCTGCTCAGTGACACGCCTCCTGCAGCGGAGCTTCCTATCAGAACCTGCTCAGTGACACGCCTCCTGCAGCGGAGCTTCCTATCAGAGCCTGCTCAGTGACACGCCTCCTGCTGTGATTCGTCACAGCTTCCTGTATATACTCTGCAGAGCCCGAGGCTCATTGGCTGAGCATAATCTCTGTTTGTGCGTGTGCCTCTCCACAGTCTGTTCTGTTCCAGCCTTGTCTGCCTTGTTTGTTACCTGACCCTGCTTGTCTTCGGACTCCGCTCTTCTCCTCTGCTGACCCGGCTTCGTTTGACCATCCGCATCTCTCCATCCCTGACCGTGGCTTACTCTCGAAGATCCGCACCTCACAATCCTGACCTCGGCTAAAGCACCCACAACGATCCGTACCCCTCCACTACTGACCCAGGCAAATATCATGACCATTCGCACCTCTACTACCCTGTCCCGGCTACCTCGACTACTCTACATTCCAGACGCACTGACGCGGCTGTGGGTTGGCGTTATATATATTACCCCACCTCAGCAGTGTGATCCCATCTTGTTTGTGGTGAGCAAACCGGCACAGATACGCCTCTAAGACAGTTACGTACATAGGACACATGCCATTTTTAGGCTTTTTAAAAAAAAAAAACATGCCTCTAAGACAATAACGGACTAAGGGCTCTATGCAGTAAGCGCCGAAAAAGTCCTCTCGCCAAGTGTTCCTTGATTGTGCCGATTTTCCCTCACCGTATGCAATAAGTGCCGAATCCCTTCCGAATCAAGCCGAAAACATTTGTTCCCACTCTGCCGATGATTTGCCGATCACACACAGGTGTATCGGCGTGCATGGCAAGGTGGTGTTAGGTTTGCCAATGAAACTTCTTGCTGAATCTGCCGAAGCAAGCATGTTTTTGATTGAGAGGCACATTTTTTTATTTTTTTCAAACTTAAATTTTTTTATTTTTGAATTGTGTGAGTACATACATGTCATGCATTCATGATAACCATTGGAGGGAAACGTGCCTCCTGCAAGTGGAAAACATGCAGCATGTGTAGTATTTGTATACTTTGGACAGACGGGGAGACAGGCAGACTAACCGACAGACTACATTTAGCTCCCAGCCGGGAAGGGGAGATGGAGGGGGGAGGGGGGTCCTCCGACCGAGGTTCCGCTTCTAAACGTGCGACCGCTGGCTCTCTGCAACTGAGAAAACCGAGAGTCCGGTGTGCAACCGTTGCACCTCACACTTTCTGTCCACCTATGATCTGCGTGGGCTCGTGGACCGTTGAGGTTTCTCAGGGCCTCTTTAAGGGAGAATGCATTTTACGTCTATCAGTGCCAAATCGTGGCCCTATCTACCCCCTGTATGTCTGTCTGTGCCAACCATGGTGACCAGACTTTTAAGAAATTTGTGCCAGTGTCATTGACCAGACTCGTCAATTTCTCCATCTGGCAAACTGACCAAATTCGATTCCTGATCTTTGCGATTATTGGGATTTCATTTTGTTTCCAGCGTGCTGCGATCTCCCCCCGTACCGCCGTTGCGAAATGTACCGCCAGTTTATTTGCTCCCCTGGAGAGACCTTTTTGCGGCCTGTTCAGAAGGAACCGCCATGGGTCTACGGGGGTGGATGTGCCGAGGATCCTATTCAGCCAATCATTAATTGAATCCCAGACCGGCGTAAGTTTGGGGCAAGACCACAGCATGTGCAACAAGTCTGCTTGTTGTCCACGTTGTCTTGGGCACAATGGGGAGTAGCTGGGCAGAAATTTAGCTAATTTAGTGGGGGTGTGGTACCATCTCATCATAACTTTATATGCATTCTCCCTCAAAGTCGCGCACATTGAGCTTTTGGAAGTCGCCGTCACAATTTTTGTCCACTCCTCTACATCAATTTCCTCCCCTAAGTCCTTTTCCCACTTAATCATGTATCCTGTTTTGTCCGTCACTGTCTTACTAGAACCGATTACCTCCCTGTACATCTGCGATGTGAGTCCCTTGGTGGATGTCCCTAAACGACAGAGCTGTTCAAAATTCGTCATTGGGGTGTGGGGCTGCACTGATTGATAAAACGCTCTGAGCTGGAGGTATCTAAAGAACTCGGCGTTGGGAATGTTTTGGTATTCTTTAAGTAGATCGAATGTCTGAACGCCTCGTAATCCCTCCAGATCTATTAGCCTGTTTATTTTGCCTTTTTTCCAGATAGTAAAGTCTGCGCTGGTCCGGCCCGGAGCAAAAAGTGGGTTATCCCAAAGTGGGGTCATACCTGACGCTTTATGGGTCAGACTACATCTCATCCGTGTGGCCTCCCAAACCGAGAGTGAGTTGGTCATGGAGGATAGCGGCATTTTGGCACTAATCCGTGCCTTTTTGGGAAGCCAAATTAAGTGTTCCAGAGCCACAGGGGAGCAAAGCTCCTTTTCTAGGGCGACCCATCTCTTTGAGTCTGGATTCGTGTGCCATTGCACGATTTGGCATAATTGCGCCGCTTTGTAGTAGGACAACAAACAAGGTACCGCTAACCCTCCTGCTTCCGTCCGTTTACGCATAATCTGTTTACCTACCCTCGCTTTCTTACCTCCCCAGATAAATTTATCTATTGCTGATGATTGAGCGGCCCATTTAAAGGCAGCGTGTATTTTTATTCATTCTCTGTGTTGTTGGGAGAGAGAGACACACACAGAGCTGGGCGATTTACATATTTCATATTGACAGAGAGAGTTGTTGTGTATTGTGAGTGGTTTGTCCTGTGTTGTTTTGTTAACATCTTTGTCTTGTTTTCAGTTTGTAAGTGTTCAGTGCGATTGTGTTTAAATTTCTTTTCTGTTCTTTGTGAGTGCTATAGGTATGGCCGAAAGACGTGGGAAGAGTGATGCTGGTGTGAGTGGTACTGGTAGTCGTGTGAGTACGCGTCTGAGTGAACGTAGGATTCAGGGGAGTGCTTTTGCTGCGAGTGCGACTGGTGTTGCTGGGAGTGCAAGTGGTGTTGCTGTGAGTGCGAGTGCTGCTGGTGGCTCTGTTGCTGGTGCTGCTGGAGTGTCTGTTGCTGGTGCTGCTGGGGTGTCTGTTGCTGGTGCTGGTGGGGTCTCTGTTGCTGGTGCTGCGGGGGTGTCTGTTGCTGATGCTGCTGGGGTGTGTGGTGGTGGGGTGGTTGGAGGTGGGCCGCTTTTGGAGTCTCTTCCATTGGAAGAAGGAGAGTCCAGTCAGCAGCAGCCAAGCTCTGTGGCTGCACATGGTCAGAAGAAAAGTGTGGAGCGGCCACGTAATCCTCATTTCAATGAGGAAAACAGAGTAATTGTCACAGGGATTTTGGAGCACTATGACTCTCTGTATGGGCATTTACTAGGTAAGTCTATCTTTGCATTGATTGTTCAAATACATGTTATCCTATCTCATGTGAGATGTCTTAATATCAAACTATTATTCTCAAATATCTATCAATTACAGTTAATTGTTACACACATAATCTTTCATGCTTTATAACGACCATAACAATCAGTCTAAAAATGTTGCCACAGTTCATACAATATTCATGCAAGCTTCCTTAGATTTGTATGTTTCCATGTAAATGCTCATGTGCTACACATATTCAACCTAAACCAGCATGTTTGGTATGTCTTGGAAAATGTATCATTTTTGTACAATGTTCGTCTTTCTATTAATTTGTAAGGTCATATATTTTTTATGTATTTCAAGGGCGGACAAGTTCCGCCTCAAAAGCAGAAATATGGCAACAAATAACATTGGCTGTGTCTGCGTGTGGGAATCATGTCAGGGACCGCACGAATTGTCGGAAGAGATTTGATGATATCAAGGCCAATTTAAAGAAAAAAATCCAAGCACAACGGATGCATGATTCTGCCACTGGAGGTGGGCCGCCAGCACAAGCTCTAATCTTAACTCCATTGAAGGAGCAGCTGCGTGAAAAATTTCTTCCTGTCGTCGTGGAGGGTTTGCCAGGGGACAGAGATATCGGAATTTATTCAGCGCAATTTCCACCAGGTGACAAATGTTACTGTACTATGCGTGTCCTATGTTACAGTTCTTATCTATATTTCCGCTGCAACTTATAATTTATTCCAAATATAAGCATACCTACATATATATCTGTATATATGTCTCTCTCTCTTTATATATATATATCTCTCTCTCTATGTACATCTATATATATATATATTTATATATAGTTGACCAAAAAAAAAAAAACATATTTATATATATATATATTTTTTTTTAATTATATCTGTGTGTTTTGAAATATGTATTGGCTCAACTATCGTGGCTTACATCATAATGAGTCAACATACACCACTTGACCTGCATGAAGGGATTGTGTGTAATGATCTTCCAAATAACACACACTGCAACCTTCTAGTTTAAAAAGCATTCAACATATTTCCCCTATAGTTGAAAGCTGAATGTATGTAATCTTTTTACAAACAATGGGTTAACATATATAACCACAAAGCACACCCGCAGTCATTTTTTGTCACAGTAATGTTTAACATCACAGTGTTGTTCGTTATACTGTGTCTGTGCACACAAATGCATCATTCACTTTTTCATGTATGTGTCGATCCATATATACATATAATATATATATATATATATATATTTGTGATAATCTATGTTACACCTATAAACAGGCCGTTACTGCGTAATAAAGTCTTGCATGGAATATTGTCAATTGAAAGGCGAACATGAATAATTTTCACTAACAAATTCCATTATGTATTATGAAAGCTCTTTTTTCTCTTCATGTAGTATAATGTGAGCATAAATAGGAACATGTACCATATGGTATTTAATTGTGTTCATATGTAGCTCACTTCTTATTTGTATTTCGCTCATGTACCGGTGTGTGAAACCAGCTTCAATTAAAATGTAATCACAGCATAGAGGTGAACAGAGGGGGTGGTGTCGGGCAGAGAGCCAGATCACAGGGTCATGGTAGGGTCAAGTCTTGTGGGAGGGCTTACAGGTGGGAGAAGCAGCTAAGAGGTCATGGTGGTGTCAAGTGCTGGGGGAGGGACTACAGTTGTTAGAAGCTGACAAGGTGAACACAAGTTCATCACAGTCATTAGAAATGGTAATTATCTTACTATTTTCAAGCACCAGTCCACGATATATTACAACGTACGTTAGTCATTCGTTCAGTTATATATTATTGTAACGTTATAGATACGCCACCTTCTCACACCAGTACCATCTGTGAGCGACACACTGCATGTGTTGCTGAGTGTCAGCCACATTGAGCGCTACACCTGCTTCTCTTAAATGTTCAGACAGATCACTAAAAACATTCATACACATTTCCACAATTAGGTACTGAATTATAAGCAGAGTAAACTTTGCTTGCATGGTAGTGATGTACATTATTGTAGCTATATTAATACCCAACATATGCAGTGTATGCACAACAGACCAGTTCCTTTTATAACGCATTCCTGCATGAACATTGTATGTCATGGAACAGGAATACCCCTGTCTGCACTTCTGTTTCACCCCCCCCCCTTTCCTTGCAGCCCTGCTTGTTAGCCTTCTTAATGCCAGCTGTATGTGTTTGATTCTGTACACAAACACAGTGCTTGTGTGATAATTCAGTGCTATTCCCATCTCTCCCAGCAGTTGCTGTATTAAAGATGCAACATTATTGCTACATGTTGTAGCTTCCCCAGACACTCCTGTGAGTTGCCATGGCAGCCCCAGCTTCTCTCTCAAATGGGCTAGCCTGCTTTCTCCCCTTCTGCTCTGCCCACAGATGGTCTGTCCCCAGACTATCTCACTACCCAGCATGCATTGCCATTTCCTTTTCCACCACACCACTGGACAAGTGAGTACTTTGCTGTAACCCCTGTAATGGTGCTACAGAATTATCTTTTCACCTCCCTTTACTACTGAGCACACACAGAGATTTAGACCTACACCTCTACACAAGAGACTGTATTTTATCCTGCTTTCTCCAAAATAAAGTAAGAAAAGAAACAGACCTTGTCGTGCTTGGAAAAGAGGGCCGAGTTGACACTATCTGAGCTAAGTCATCCGACACGTGACCCTCTGGCTTCCAGAATATTGTATGTATGTTGTATGGTGTTCAAAACAAATGTGACGATTAGTTTCACATGTACATTTAGGTTAAGATGGATAATATACAGATTGCCCTAACCATAGAATTGTGATTTCCTTACGGGATGCTGATATTTAGCCATAAGTACTCCCACTACAGATACTTAATGTTAATTATGTACACATGACAATGAAATTCTGATGTTATTCTTCTATATAGTTGGTCCGCCAGCTCCTGTGTCACCTGTGGCACGTGACTCTGAACACGTCTCGTCACATGTCTCATCAAGGTCATCATCAAGAATGGAAGATGAGTGTATGAGGTGCAGGCCGTATAATGTTTACATTGGAAGCATTTAATTTGCCATGCAAAATAAATGCCTTTCACATGTAATGAACTTCTCATCAGTTATTGACACAGGAGATGTAGTGTTTCATGACACAACATGTATTGTGTCTGTTTTCAAGTATCAGCTAGGAGTTGTGATGTTACAACAAACTTTAATTCATTCTTCTTTCCCACTGAGTCGAAACTTCATTGTTGCTTCAAGCATCATCTTTTAATTTGGACACAAATAATTAATTATGGAAACATATTATGTGTTCCACTATGAGAACTATCATTATAGTCTAAAAAAAATGAAAGTTCCATGTCAGTTCATAATGTCTTTCTTTATTTGTAGAACCAGATGTTTCCGCTCAAGGACAAATTCTCTCAAGTGACCATGAAGATGTTGACACTCCTGGATTAACCCAGTATTCAAGTCCTCCTGCTCGTGACACCTACTCAGCTATTGCAGCTTCTGAAGAACGAATCTTGGGTGAAGAAAATCGTCGCCATTCAGAAATGATGTAAATGCTTGAAAGGATGATGTCACTGCATGAAAGGATGCATGAAAGGTCAATATCAGAAATGTCACAAATTGAAAGAGTCATCATCCAAGTTCCTAAAGAAATCCAAAATGTTAACAGGACATTACAAGCACTAGTTCTCAATGTAAGCCAAGCAAATCAGTTTCGGAGTACAGCAAGAGAACAATAATTCCACTTTACCCCATCAGAGGATGGATCTTTACATGCTGCTACTTTTTTCCAGAGTCATTAGTTCTTCATTCCCCAGTTCTGGATGATACCGGTACAGTAGGTGCAAGTTCTGTGCAGGTCCCTGTCAACATCCAACTGCTGACATCTGTTCAAAACATGGAACCGACACCTACAAATGAGACACGCAAAAGAAAGTTAGGGCAACAATTACTAATAACCAGCTTTTGGAAGAAGATTAAAACACAAAAACAAGAAAGTGCTCCACCACCACTCTTGCAATGTTTATCAAGTGTTTCTCAACTGCCACAGCCCACACCCAGTGCCCCTGAAGTGTCACAGCCCACACTCAGTGCCCCTGAAGTGCCACAGCCCACAATTAGTGGCCCTGAAGTGCCACAGCCCACACTCAGTGCTCCTGAAGTGCCACAGCCCACACTCAGTTCCCCTGAAGTGCCACAGCCCACACTTAGTGGCCCTTAAGTGCCACAGCCCACACTTAGTGGCCCTGCCCTGAACTGCCCCAGCCCACACTTAGTGCCCCTGAAGTGTCACAGCCCACACTTAGTGCCCCTGAAGTGCCACAGCCCACACCCAGTGCCCCAGAACTGACATAGCCCACACCCTGTGCCACAGAACTGCCACAGGCCAGTACAAGTGGTAAAGTTAAGGCGAGAGTACTTGGCACAGGGAAAAGGCAAACACAACAGCCAACAAGCAGGCCTGTAACTCACTCTCAAAAGGATAAACAAAAATAAATAAGCACATTCACTAAATATTTTTGTGTACTGGTGTCTTTTACTGCAGACTCTTTCATGCATAGTGTATGTATGATCATGTACAGATGCTTGCAAACATTCAAGTATGTCCTTGTACACATGAATGTTTATAAATGCTCATTCACTGAATGAGTGAAGGCATATTTTATAACATATGAATATCTATTAATCATCAGTTGATTAATGTTAATACATTATGACACACTTTGCATGTGTGGAAGATGACATTCACTTAGCTCTTGTTCAGTATTAGATGTTACAGGTGTATTTTAGACATTTAGATTGTCATTTCATGCTAATATTATGTACATACAAATTAACGTAATTACCCATATAACAGCCTACTTTTTATGTTATGTTTTCTTCTGTCTTCACTCTGTAAGACATTACTTACCTTAATGTTCATTCATAGTTCATCATGTTGGCATGTGATTATGTATGATTTGTGGTTACAATTACAGATCCTTAAGTGTGTATGAATATATCTGTAGTCTATCTCTGTATCTCTATCTATATATGTATACACACACACATTGTCTATCTTTGCTTGTGTGTGTGTGTATATATTTACTGATATATATATATATATATATATATATCTGCCAGTGTTGTCTGCAAACAGCCCTTGTATTAATGATATACAAATGTTAGGATACTTGCTACAATTATTGTGTCAGTATGAGTGAGGCCCTAATTCAGACAGCTGTATTGAAGTTTCATTATGATTACAACAAGGCCTGCTTACACCCATCAATGCCGTTAGTTTTGCACTCTATATACTGTATAATATATAGAATCAGAATCAACATTAGAGGTCTTAATGGCTGCAAAGAGGCCTTGTTTGCTATTAAATACAACTTCTGCACAGCTGACTCAATTAGGCCCTCAAGCATACTGAACCAGTAATGTTATACACTTTAATGAACTTTGAATATAATTACAACAAGGCCTGTTTCCACACATCAAGGCCTTGAATTTTGCATTAATAATATAATATTATATATATATATATATATATATATATATATATATATATATATATATATATATATATATATATATACACACACACACACACACTGTATGTAACTGTGTGTGTGTGTGTGTGTGTATGTGTATATATATATAAATATATATATATACACACACACACTGTATGTAACTGTGTGTATATATATATATTGTGACAGAAACCAGGGGATGGTAATAAATTCCGTATATAGGGCTCCCAGGATACTAAACAGTTTCTATCCTGTTTGGCCTGGGAGTGCAGCCTTATAATACATACACTCCATCCCACAGTTTGGCAAGCGCTGGAACTGAGGGATGAGAGATCCAGACCAGAGTTTGTCTGCTGCCTGATTTCTGTCACCTGTCATGCTAATTAGGAATCAGGTATGTAAGACTGTTTTCCTGTTTGCTCTGGTCTCTCCACAAGAGCCAGGAGGCTGGAAGGCTGCTGAACTACAGAGGGGAGAAGCCTCTTCCCCTAACAGGTTCAATCTTTCTGTTCATTTGTATAAGACTGCAAAAGTACCTTGTTTTGTTGTTGGGAGTGGAAAAGCCACTTCCAACCCTGAGTCAGGGATATCTAAGTTAAGTTATCGCTCAGATGAGCAGCTTTTGTTTTGATCTGTTTTCTGTTGTATGCACTGTGGCAGTCTCAGTGCCTGGGACTGAATAAACCAGGCATAGCCTGTTTAAAGGAACAGTACGTGACGCCTCATCATTTAACCTACCCTAAAAGACCGTGTTCTAAACAGTCCCGGACAAACGACGGAGCCCCGGAGTAAGCCGTATGTTACATATGGTGGAGAATGCGGGCAGAGCACTAGGGGGTCTGCGGGTTGAAGAACTTTGAAAGAAAAAAAAAAAAAAGTTTTTTCATCCTCTGCAAACAAGATGGAAGACGTGGTGGGTGCGCTGGTACGCAATGTCGCTGCCCAGAAAGACGTGAATGAAACCCAGCAACAGCTGTTAATAGCCCAGCAAGAAACTAATGCAAACCAGCAGCAGACGAATGCAGCCCAGCAACAGCTGCTAATAGCCCAGCAAGAGATTAATGCAAACCAGCAACAGGCGAATGCAAACCAGCAACAGGCGAATGCAAACCAGCAACTGACGAATGAAGCCCTGCAAAACGCGAATGCAAACCAGCAAGAGACAAACCGCTTGCTGAGAGAGGAGCAACAGCGGTTCGCTCAGGGCTTACAGCAGGAACTCGAGATCCTGAGGGGGACTATCAGTAACCTTCCACTGGCAGTGGCAGCCCCAGTTCCGAAAATGACCAGGGCAAGCCACTACCTTCAGAAGATGGGACCCTCGGATGATGTGGAAGCCTATCTTCTCACGTTTGAACGCACGGCACAGAGAGAGGGATGGCCAGAAGCTGAGTGGGCTGGTCTAATCGCACCCTTCCTAAGCGGCGAACCCCAGAAGGCTTACTTTGATCTAGAGCCAGCCGAAGCTAACGTCTATGCAAAATTGAAGTTCGAGATCCTCGCCCGCCTCGGCGTAACCACGGCTGTTCGCGCCCAAAGGTTTCACGCATGGTCCTTCACGATGGATAAGGCCACCCGAAGCCAGATGTATGACCTCATCCACCTCGCCCGGAAGTGGCTACAACCCGAGATCAACTCAGCCAGCCACATCGTGGAACGGTTGGTCATGGACCAGTTCTTGAGGAAACTTCCCTCTGCCTTACGCCGTTGGGTCAGTCGGAGTGACCCCCACAATGCGGATGAGCTTGTGGCCCTCGTAGAAAGGTACAATGCAGCAGAAGGGCACCCGCAACCCACAGTCGTGGAGCAACCCCACTACCCGAGGTTCCAGGACTCTTCCAGAGACGGTAAAAGGGTACCGGGGTTAAGGGGCGCTGAAGAGCGGCGACCACCTTCACGCAGCACCAGCAACAGTGGTTCGCACACTAAGGGCAATAGCCAACATGGGGAGCCGGGAAAAGGCTCTAAGTGGGACACAGACTATGTACCTAAATGTGTAAATTGTCATGAGAGGGGCCACACAGCAAAAATCTGCCCACTAAATGATGAGCCCATGCAATGCAACAGCGTGGAACCTTATTCGCTGTTGTCCCAATGTATGGGCCCTAGCCCAGAGGACCCCTTGAATAACCATCTGTGGGCATTTGTAAAGGTTAATGGTAAGAGGGTTCGGGCACTTCTTGACTCTGGGAGCATGGTCACACTAGTGTCCGAATACCTCTTGCCCATTAAGAAGAAACAGGGAAACAGTTCACAAAGAGTGGCAATTTGTTGTATACATGGGGATAATCATGAATATTCCACTGTTGATGTTTTTTTTTGAAACAGAGTTTGGTTCTTTAGATTTCAAGGTGGGTATTGTACCCAAACTGGCACATGATGTGTTAATAGGGACCGACTTTCCCCATTTTCTAAAAATGTGGTCCCCCGCTCAGAATAGCGCCCAGAGTTCAATAGCGGACCATAACGAAGTATTAGAAGAAACAAATCCTTTCCCTTTTTCAGAAATGGAGGTTGACGAGGGCCCAAATAAGAAGGGGGAAAAGGAGGAGTGCTGTAAAATTCCCTTCCCCATCACTACTTTGGTAGGGAATACCCCAAATCAAGATGTTGAGCAGACACTTACCACCCCAGAACCGGATAAGACCCTCGCTGACCTAGAGGTCAGTCCTGGGAGTTTTAAGAAGGCCCAGTGGGAGGACCCCACATTAGCGGTAGCAAGGGGAAATATACGGGACCAGAATAGTACTCCTGGCCAACCAGATAGGTCACTTGCTTACCCCTACTTCGAGGTAGAGAACGACCTAGTATATCGGGTTGATAAAAGGAAATCAGTTACAACTAAACAATTGTTGGTACCACGGCCATTCCGTAACGTAGTATTACACCTCGCACATAGTCATCCATTGGGGGGACACCTAGGGGTGGAAAAGACAAAAGAAAAGGTTCTCCGAAGCTTCTATTGGCCTGGGGTTCTGGCAGAAATTACGAATTATTGTTCCTCATGCCCAGAATGTCAGATCACCGCCCCGTTCAAGGCGTACCGCAGCCCATTGGTACCCCTTCCCATAATAGAGGTACCATTTGACCGGATTGCTATGGATCTAGTAGGACCCCTAATAAAGTCTGCTAGGGGACATCAGCATATATTGGTAATATTAGATTATGCCACCCGATATCCGGAGGCAGTTCCCCTACGTAGCACGTCTGCTAAAAACATAGCAAAAGAGTTAGTAGTTCTGTTTTCCCGGGTCGGGATTCCTAAAGAGATTCTATCTGACCAGGGAACACCATTTATGTCCCAAGTAACAAAAGAGCTATGTAAACTCCTAAAAATCAAGCATCTCAGAACCTCAGTCTATCATCCACAAACAGATGGTTTAGTGGAAAGGTTCAATAAAACCTTAAAGAGCATGTTACGGCGGGCGGTTGATAAAGATGGGAAAAACTGGGATTGTTTGTTACCGTACCTGTTATTTGCCATTAGGGAAGTTCCCCAATCATCCACAGGCTTCTCCCCGTTTGAACTATTGTATGGCCGACACCCAAGGGGCTTACTGGATATAGCCAAAGAGACTTGGGAACACGAGGTTACCCCTTACAGAAGTGTAATAGAGCATGTTGCCCAGATGCAGGACCGCATTGCTGCAGTCCTACCCATAGTGAGGGAACACATGGAGAAAGCTCAAGAAGCACAGAGGAATACATATAATAAGGGTGCTAGGGTCAGAATTTTTTTTCCAGGTGATAGGGTACTAGTTCTGGTTCCCACCGTGGAGAGTAAATTCCTTGCTAAATGGCATGGGCCATATGAGGTCTTGGAAAGAGTGGGAGAAGTAAATTATAAGGTAAGACAGCCAGGTAGGAGGAAACCTGAGCAAATTTACCATATAAACCTACTCAAGCCCTGGAAAGATAGAGAAGTCTTGTTAACCCTAGTACCCCCAGGTCCGTCAGAGAATCAAGAAACTGACCCAGAGGTTAGCATAGCTGAAACCCTGTCTGTTCATCAGAAACGAGAGGTTCAGAATTTAGTGAAAAGAAACAAAGAAATCTTCTCTATACGGCCAGGTAGAACTAGCGTAATTGAACATGACTTAGTCTCTGAACCGGGGGTCCGAGTTAACCTTAAACCGTACCGAATCCCAGAGGCCAAAAGAAAGGCTATAAGTTTAGAGGTTAAAAAAATGCTAAAACTAGGTGTAATTGAGGAATCCCAAAGTGGGTGGAACAGCCCTATAGTCTTAGTCCCAAAGCCAGATGGTACAACAAGGTTTTGTAATGACTACCGGAAACTAAACGCGGTGTCAAAATTTGATACTTATCCTATGCCCAGGGTAGATGAACTTGTAGAGAGACTGGGCAAAGCCCGATATCTCACAACCCTAGACCTAACAAAAGGGTACTGGCAGGTTCCCCTCACAGAAAGGGCAAAAGAAAAGACAGCCTTCTCAACCCCAGACGGCCTCTTTCAGTATAAGGTGTTGCCTTTTGGCTTACATGGAGCTCCCGCCACATTCCAAAGAATGATGGATAAAATTTTAAAACCACATGCTCGGTATGCTGCCGCCTACCTGGATGATGTGGTAATCCATAGTGAAGATTGGCAATCCCACCTTCCAAAGGTCCAAGCTGTGCTTGACGCAGTCCGGTCTGCTGGACTAACTGCTAACCCCGCTAAATGCACTATTGGTCTGGAGGAGGCCAAGTATCTGGGATATTCTATTGGCAGAGGTTTACTCAAACCCCAAACACTCAAAGTGGAGGCGATACAAAATTGGCCAAGGCCAGTTACAAAAAAACAAGTAAGGACCTTTTTGGGGTTAATTGGGTACTATAGAAGGTTTATTCCCAATTTTGCAACTAAGGCAACCCCACTAACTGACCTCACAAAAGCAAGAGGACCACTAATGGTAAAGTGGTCCCCCGAAACCGAACAAGCCTTTAGAAGCCTGAAAGAAGCTCTCTGTGCCCAACCAGTGTTGGTCACACTTGAATTCTCCAAAGAGTTCGTAGTCCAAACCGACGCATCTGAGGTAGGGCTGGGGGCGGTACTCTCCCAGGAGTCTCAAGGTGAGGAGCACCCCATCCTTTATTTAAGTAGGAAACTAAATCCCCAGGAGAAAAATTACTCCATAGTAGAGAAAGAGTGTCTCGCAATAAAGTGGGCTGTAGAGACGCTCAAATACTACCTGTTGGGGAGAAAATTCCGGTTGGTCACAGATCATGCACCCCTTACCTGGATGTGTCAAAACAGGGAAAAGAATGCTAGAGTGACCAGGTGGTTCCTAAGCCTACAACCCTTTAAATTTTCTGTGGAACACAGGTCAGGGCACAAACATGGCAATGCTGACGGGTTGTCAAGGATGCACTCCCTAATATCCATGGTCGCTCATCCCTCGAGGTCTGAGCTGGGGGGGAGGATATGTGACAGAAACCAGGGGATGGTAATAAATTCCGTATATAGGGCTCCCAGGATACTAAACAGTTTCTATCCTGTTTGGCCTGGGAGTGCAGCCTTATAATACATACACTCCATCCCACAGTTTGGCAAGCGCTGGAACTGAGGGATGAGAGATCCAGACCAGAGTTTGTCTGCTGCCTGATTTCTGTCACCTGTCATGCTAATTAGGAATCAGGTATGTAAGACTGTTTTCCTGTTTGCTCTGGTCTCTCCACAAGAGCCAGGAGGCTGGAAGGCTGCTGAACTACAGAGGGGAGAAGCCTCTTCCCCTAACAGGTTCAATCTTTCTGTTCATTTGTATAAGACTGCAAAAGTACCTTGTTTTGTTGTTGGGAGTGGAAAAGCAACTTCCAACCCTGAGTCAGGGATATCTAAGTTAAGTTATCGCTCAGATGAGCAGCTTTTGTTTTGATCTGTTTTCTGTTGTATGCACTGTGGCAGTCTCAGTGCCTGGGACTGAATAAACCAGGCATAGCCTGTTTAAAGGAACAGTACGTGACGCCTCATCATTTAACCTACCCTAAAAGACCGTGTTCTAAACAGTCCCGGACAAACGACGGAGCCCCGGAGTAAGCCGTTTGTTACAATATATATATATATATATATATATATATATATATATATATATATACAGCTAAACCCCGTTATAACGCGCCTCGTTATACCGCGATTCGGTTATAACGCGGTTTTCCCGTGGCTCCCGTTTAAAAAAAAAAAAAATAAATTTAAAAAAAAGAAGTTTTTTTGCACACTGCACACACTGCACACACTCACTGCACACACACTGCTCATTGCTCACACTGCCACACTGCACACACACTGCACACTGCACACACACTGCTCATTGCTCACACTGACACACTGCACACACACTGCACACTGCACACACACTGCACACTGCACACACACTGCTCATTGCTCACACTGCACACACTGACACACTGCACACACACTGCACGCACACTGCACGCACACTGCACACACACTGCACACACACTGCTCATTGCTCACACTGACACACTGCACACACACTGCACACTGCACACACACTGCTCATTGCTCACACTGCACACACTGACACACTGCACACACACTGCACACACACTGCACACACACTGCACACACACTGCACACACACTGCACACACACTGCACACACACTGCACATTGCTCACACTGACACACTGCACACACACTGCACACACACTGCACACACACTGCACACACTGCACACACACTGCACACACTGCACACACACTGCACACACACTGCACACTGCACACACACTGCACACTGCACACACACTGCTCATTGCTCACACTGCACACACTGACACACTGCACACACACTGCACACACACTGCACACACACTGCACACTGCACACACACTGCACACTGCTCATTGCTCACACTGCACACACTGACACACTGCACACACACTGCACACTGCACACACACTGCTCATTGCTCACACTGCACACACACTGCACACACACTGCACACACACTGCACACACACTGCTCATTGCTCACACTGCACACACTGACACACTGCACACACACTGCACACACACTGCTCATTGCTCACACTGCACACACTGACACACTGCACACACACTGCTCATTGGACACACTGCACACACACTGCACACTGCACACACTCTGCTCATTGGACACACTGCACACACACTGCACACTGCACACACACTGCACACACACTGCTCATTGCTGACACTGCACACACTGACACACTGCACACACACTGCACACTGCACACACACTGCTCATTGCTCACACTGCACACACTGACACACTGCACACACACTGCTCATTGGACACACTGCACACACACTGCACACTGCACACACACTGCTCATTGGACACACTGCACACACACTGCACACTGCACACACACTGCTCATTGCTCACACTGCACACACTGACACACTGCACACACACTGCACACAATTATTATATAGAAATAAACAGACAACTGCACTTTAACAGATGTACAGTATTTTGCCTGTACAACGTCTTGTGACTTTTGTTTCACAAAGTTAAGGGGGTGGGAAGTCATTGTGCTGTGGGGGTTGGGGGGGTGGCGGGGCCCTGCGCTGCGGCTACGGCGGGCCCTGTACTGCGGCGGGGGGGGGGGGGGGGTTAGCGGTCTGTGTGTGTGAGTGCGAGTGCCTGTCTGTGTGTGTGTGTGTGAGTGCGTGAGTGCCTGCATGTGTGTGCGCGCGTGTGTGTGTATGAGTGCGTGAGTGCCTGTGTGTGTGTGTGTGTGTGTGTGTGTGTGTATGTGTGTATGTATGAGTGCTCCAGCCCGAGTCCGTGGAGGGAGGGGGGGGGAGAGTAGCGGGTCCCTCCTGCAGCCAGTGGAGGGAGTGGGGGGAGAGTAGCAGCTCCCTCCTGCAGTCCGGGGAGGGGGGGGAGAGTAGCAGCTCCCTCCTGCAGCCCGTGTAGGGAGGGGGGGGGGAGAGTAGCATCTCCCTCCTGCAGTCCGTGGAGGGAGGGGGGGGAGAGTAGCGGGTCCCTCCGCTCAAGCCACGCCCCCCCTCCCTGTCAAACCTCCCACCTCCCGCTCTTACACTTACTTACACACACACTCAGACACTTACACACACTCACAGACACTTACACACACGCGAGGGCCCTGTGCTGCGGCGGGGGGGGGGGGGGGTTAGCGGTCTTCCGGAGACTGCTTACCTGTCTCCAAAGCAGGCACCCCTCACGTTCGCCGTGCGCATGCGCATGCGCCGTGCGGCTCGTGAGGAGTGGATGTTGCCTGCCAGTTCCCTCTGTTCCTCTGCGGTTCGTCGTGTAATGACCCAGCGGGGTCATGTGACGTCACGGCATGGCAACGTGACCCCGCGGGGTCATTTTACACCAGTTAAAGTTGCACAAACATAACATTAAAGTTTGTTAAAACTATTAAAAATTGAATAAAAATTAACACAAATGAAGTGATCACATATACTGTACCCTGTATAATAAAATAAAAAATACTGTACTGTATAATCAAACATTGTACATTAATAAAGTGACACGTACACACACCTCTGACCCCTCAGCCATTTTAATCATACAACACACTGTGCTGTCTGAGAGCTGGTAAAATACATACTGTACTCAGGTACTGTACTTAAGCCCTCCAGATCAGTTGTTAAAAGCCTCAGGTTTTCAACACTAAGAAAAAAGTGAAGACCCCAGGCAGGAAGAAATGGCGGAAACTTCAACCAAACGTAAGAGGTTTACCGTCAAAGAAAAAATTGCTGCGCTTGACAGAATAAAATCTGGAGTCACGCAAACCAAGGTGGCTAGAGACCTAGGACTGAATGAGTCTACAGTTCGCGGATGGAAAAAGGAGGAGGAGAAACTTCGTGATGCAGTAAAATCCATGGAAACAGACGATGGACTGAAGCGTAATCGTTTGCGTGAACCTAAAGACAGCCAGTTGGATAAAGCTGTTTTTCAGTGGTTTGTCCAAGAAAGATCCGAAGGCATGCCTCTGTCTGGACCCCATCTGCAAACGCAAGCGAAAAAGTTTCACAGCCAACTTCACGGCAATGCTTCAACCTCCTTCGCGGCAAGTAGTGGATGGCTAGATCGCTTTAAAAGGCGACATGGAATAACTAAAACCGCTATATCAGGAGAGATACGGTCAGCTGACGATGAAGCTGCATGCTCGTACCCTGCCCAACTTCAAGAGATAATTGAAGATGGTGGCTATACCGCAGAACAGGTTTATAACTGCGATGAGACCGGACTGTGTTTCAAAATGCTACCGAATACCACTCTGGCCTGTAAGAATGACGAACAGCGTAAACAAGGCTTTAAACAAATGAAAGACAGAGTGACTGTACTTTTTTGTGTGAACCAATCTGGAAATCACAAACTGAAGCCACTTTGTATTGGCAAGTTTAAGTCGCCGCGGTGCTTCCACCATGTGAACATGGGTACTATGCCTTTTGCGTATGACTTTAGCAGAAATGCCTGGATGACTGCCAGTATTTTCGAAAGGTGGTTTCATCAACAGTTTGTACCAGAGGTCCGTAAATACTTACGTCAACAAAGCCTGGATACAAAAGCGTTGTTGTTACTTGACAACTGCCCTGCACATCCCCCGGCCGATAGCATAATAAGCCGAGATGGAAAAATAAGGGTCAGCTACTTGCCCAAGAACACGACATCCAAAATACAGCCGCTTGATCAAGGCATTATTGCAACCTTTAAGATGAACTTTCGGAAAACAATGATACATCGAATAATCACAAGTGAAGATTCTGTTATATCATTTTTAAAGAAAATGAATCTAAAAGAAGATTTTTATATTGGTGGCGAAGCTTGGGTAGCGGTCACACAAATGTGCATTGTGAAATGTTGGCGAAACATAACAGGTGCACGTCCGGTGCCGGCTGACGCCGAACTCGCCAGTGACAGTGAGGACGATGCTGATTTTGAGGGGTTTACGGAGCAAGAAGTCGCCGCCGCAAATCAGTTACTTACAAACTATGTGAACGAAGGCCTCACAGAGCAGGAAATTGCCAATGCCGAACGAGTCATGGAACCGTTCATTGATACGGAAAGTGGGGCTACAATTGACTCTTGGGTCGATGGGGACAGCAGCTGTCCTACTCATGAACATATGGCGGACTCGGAAATCATACAAAGCCTTACAAGTGAAAATACTGATCTGGATATTACAGAAGACGATGAGGATGAGGAACCAGAACCGCCACCAAAGATCACTGAGGCGCTGGTGGGATTACAAACAGGACTTCAATTTCTAGAGTCAGAAAACGTCAATTATATAACAATCCTACAATTAAAAAGAATCATTGAAATCGTGAAAAAAAAGAAAAGAGAAGCACTGAAACAGACAACACTTGATAGGTTTTTTCAAGTGTAATCTCCAGCTGGTTTTATTACAGTATGTTCAGTTCAGAATGTTTTGTTTTGTACAGTTGTTACATGAGCACAGAGTGCATTACACGGTTTTCAGTATGTGCTGTATTTACAGTGCATACTACAGTATACAGTACAGTACTGTATGTGTTTTGTGTGTGTTCAGTACTTTATTTACAGTACAGTATTTATGAGAAATGAACAACACGACAATTGGTGTTTTAAATACAGTACTTTATTGTTCAATGCATCAATAAATGTGTTAATACTGTACGATTGTGCATTTTCTGTATTTTTCATTCTACTGTTGATGTTTTAAACACACACTTACGCACACTCACACACACTTACTCACACTCACTCACACACACTTACATACACTCACACACACTCACGCACACTTACGCACACTTACGCACACTCACACACACTTACAGACACTTACAGACACTCACACACACTCACACACACTCACACACACTCACACACACTCACACACACACTTACAGACACTCACACACACTCACACACACTCACGCACACCCACGCACACTTACACACACTCACACACACTTACAGACACTTACAGACACTCACAGACACTCACACACACTTACACACACTTACACACACTTAGACACTCACAGACACTCACAGACACTCACACACACTTACAGACACTCACACACACTCACACACACTCACACACACTTACAGACACTCACAGACACTCACACACACTTACAGACACTTACAGACACTCACACACACTCACACACACTTACACACACTTAGACACACTTAGACACATTTAGACACTCACAGACACTCACAGACACTCACACACACTTACAGACACTCACACACACTTACAGACACTCACACACACTCACACACACTTACAGACACTCACAGACACTCACACACACTTACGCACACTCACGCACACTCACACACACTCACACACACCCACGCACACTTACACACACTCACACACACTTACAGACACTCACACACACTTACAGACACTCACAGACACTTACGCACACTCACGCACACTCACACACACCCACGCACACTTACACACACTCACACACACTTACAGACACTCACACACACTCACAGACACTTACAGACACTCACACACACTTACAGACACTCACACACACTCACACACACTTACAGACACTCACACACACTCACACACACTTACACACACTTAGACACTCACAGACACTCACACACACTCACACACACTTACAGACACTTACAGACACTCACACACACTCACACACACTTACAGACACTCACACACACTCACACACACTTACAGACACTCACACACACTCACACACACTTACAGACACTCACACACACTTACACACACTTACACACACACTCAGACACTTACACACACTCACAGACACTTACACACACTCACACCCACATACACACACCCATATACACACACACACTTTCTCTCCCATAAATACATACACACACACACTCTCTCACTCTACACAGACGGGGGGTGGGGTCGGAGCAGAGGAAAGGCCGCGACCAGCACCACCACCCGCTCCCCCCCCTCCTCCCGCGCAGGCAGCGGGAGCACCGGGGACAGCGGTGGGGAGAAGAAACCCCCCGCTACCACCTCCATGCAGGCAGCGGGATCTGAGGTAAGCGGCGACCTGAGGGACATCCCCGCTCCCATCTCCTGCCCCGCGGCCTGTCCCTCGGTGACAGGGGGAAGCGGGGACAGGAGGGACATCCCCGCTCCCATCTCCTGCCCCGCGGCCTGTCCCGCGGTGACAGGGGGAAGCGGGGACAGGAGGGACATCCCCGCTCCCATCTCCTGCCCCGCGGGCTGCCCCGCAGTGACAGGGGGAAGCGGGGAGCGGAGGGACATGCCCGCTCCCATCTCCTGTCCCGCGGGATGAATATGCGCTAAAGCGCGGCGGCCATTTTTTTCCCGCGACCCCGTTAGTAACGCGGTGGTCTCGGGGTGGACCCCGAGACCCGCGTTATAACGGGGTTTAGCTGTATATGTAACCCTTCTACGGTATCCCACCCGACATGAGATTGGGGGGTACACTCCTTCTGGTCACTCTGAGTGGTCTGGGTGCTGTGACCTGCTGGTAAACAGGAGGGCTGAGTGCTCCCCGGTGTTGTGGGGAGAACCCAGGACAGGGACAGGAGGTGTGGAGTGGGACAGGTTACCTTGTTCTCTCAGGGTGCACAGTGCCTCCAGCCAGCGGGATCCCCTGGGGTCTCCAGGAGAGACCCCCACTGACACTCCATTCTCCATACACAGGGACACACACAGCAGCTTCTTTTCTGTGGATCTTTATTCAGCATAGATGTGCAGACAGCATACAGCATGATATCACAGGCATGGGTAATCTCTGCCTCTCTGCTCATGGCAGCTTGAATTCCCCTCCCTCCTCACCCAGGTGGGGCAGGAGGGAGAGAACTCTTCTTTGCTTGCTATCTCTCTCAGCTCTCTCTGAAGACTAACTCATCACTAACTAACATACTATATTTTTGGAGACATGTCTCAATTTGAATATCCTCAGGGAGTGTCTCTAACTTTATGTACAGGAAATCAGGGGAGCAGTTGCACCTTAAAATAAAAACAAAATCTACATGGTGTAATATTGTTAACACAGTGAAGTGGTTTCTAAGAAAACTTAGAAAACTACATAAGGAGGCTATAGCACGTATAACCAGCCAACAGAATGGTAAAACCATAGGAGGATCTGAGATCTCAAGTAGAGACAGAAACACAGGGATAAAACAAACACTTTATCCACAAATAAATGAATTGGAGGCTTACAGGATCCAAAAGGATATACAGCATAGGGAGTATGTAATCTTCCGATCACTTCTCATCGCCTTTCACTCCTGATGGACTCCTGATGAAGACGTCACTTTAGAGCGTCGAAACGCGTTGAGTGTGACCCTGAGACTGAGAGAGAGAGAACGTTGAGCCCGTGACGTCATCTCCAACCGGCCGGAATTCCGGAAGTGACGTGACGGCTGTTCGAGACGCAGTCTGGGTGGCGTGCAGCAGCAGCAGTGAAAGGCGATGAGAAGTGATCGGAAGATTACATACTCCCTATGCTGTATATCCTTTTGGATCCTGTAAGCCTCCAATTCATTTATTTGTGGATAAAGTGTTTGTTTTATCCCTGTGTTTCTGTCTCTACTTGAGATCTCAGATCCTCCTATGGTTTTACCATTCTGTTGGCTGGTTATACGTGCTATAGCCTCCTTATCTAGTTTTCTAAGTTTTCTTAGAAACCACTTCACTGTGTTAACAATATTACACCATGTAGATTTTGTTTTTATTTTAAGGTGCAACTGCTCCCCTGATTTCCTGTACATACTGTTTCTGGACCTTGAAACAGTCCATCTAAGGGTTTGAGTGTTTTATTTGTACCCCTACTTGCACTTGTTGATTTTCATTTATTATCACATTGCACTTTTGTATATTATACTATTTCACCTTGATTAATTCTAGTATTAGAGCGCCATCTACTGTTTGTTTGCTAAGTGTCTCTAACTTTGAATCATTACAACTCAAAGCTGGATACCGATTGGCTCACACCCACATCAAGGGGTGTTCCAACCCATATCCACCCTTTGGATTAACATGCTCAAAGGTTGCTTAGGCCCGCCTCTGAATATTGCTACAATACTTCAGAGCTGAAACTCACAAACAGGCCAACTGAAGGAATTAACCTTTCCACTGCCTGTTCTAACAGGACTGACAGAGGAAAGGCCCAGAATTAGCAATAGCTGCCGAAGGCCAGGCTATATACTCCCTCTGGTAAAACTCCAACCGTCCCGGCTTGGACTGCAGCAGGTATAACCCTTACCTTGCTGAGCAACACCTGTAAATTACATGAGCTGAAATGCAATAACTCCTATGCACTCCAGCTTGACAGAACTGACATACTCACTACTGCATGGACACAGATACATGGCAATACAGTGACTAACTAAACAGAACCATTTCTACTACAGCAGTAATAGAACACATGAGCCAGAATGGCTTCCTTCTGCCTCCTCTCTGACAGGAGACAAAACATTTTCAGATTGCATTGAACTCATCCCCTCATCATCACAATCCCCCCAATGCACAGACCCTTCCAATTGCATATCAGGCATAACATCAAATTGTCCAATTGAAGCCAAGGGACTTCCAGGGGAAGGGGGTCTGGGGGTCAAGGGTCGCACATTGGGACTGGTGTTGGATGGGGAATGCGGGGCAGATGACTCAGGGACTGGGGCCTCCGGTGACAACGGGCCAGCACCAAAGTCTCTAGGGGGCACGTTCAGGGAACTCTCCCCGGGAGGAGCAATGGCACAGTCCTGGGTCAAGTTCATTTTGCCCCTCCCTATGCTCTTACAGCAGTGGGCTTCAGCCAGCGCCTGGGCCTGAAGGGCCTCCCGGGACTTCTTCCGCTCCCTGCATGTCAGGAGGAAAGTATCAACCGGAAGGGTATTACTCACCGGAGCGGCCTGGATCTCTCTGGAGCTCACCCGGCCGGGCAACTCGGCGGCCATCTTAGCTCCCGGTGGCGGAGTAGCAACAGTAGAATCGGTGCAGTCATCAGGGGTGGTGCAAGCCGGCACTTCTCCTGCTGACGCCGCAGATACAGATCCGCAGCTTTCTGGGCTTGATCCCAGCGGGGATCTGTAGACAAAACATATATGTTTTGTCAATGGGATGTAGCATTGGGCACCCCCTGTCTCTTGTTGTACATCATATATGTTTTGTCAATGGGATGTAGCATTGGGCACCCCCTGTCTCTTGTTGTATACAATTGCCACGCTCAGTAGCTCTCTGGTTGACATAAATATATATTCATCATGTGGTGGGTGTGGGAGTTTGAGCTAGCTGGGAATGTGTGTTAATCTATGTCTGACTGGTAGCAGTCACTTGGAGGCTGTGGCACCTCCCCCCAGAGCTCACTCCTCCTCCTTCACCCTTTTAACTTGGGAGGTCATTTCATTTGCTGCAGGAACAAGACCTATAATGGTTCCTACCCTCTTACAGAGGTAAAAGGAAGGGTTCACAGTGTAGTGTAGTGTAGTATAGGACCTGCATTAGTTTGGTTATACCTTGACATTGGTATGCAGGCTTATGACGCTTTGGCCAAAGGGTTAACCAAATAACCAAGTATTTAATATTATTATTAGTATTGAAGTATTTTACTTTATACTTTCCATCATATATGTTTTGTCAATGGGATGTAGCATTGGGCACCCCCTGTCTCTTGTTGTATACAATTGCCACGCTCAGTAGCTCTCGAGTATACAGAACGAATTAAATGGATTGTTTATGTGTGTTCACCAGGCAATCATGATATTTGACAATGATGTAACGTTAAGCTTTGTACAACCATTTATTCGCAAGTATTTATGGAATGTGTAATGCATGTACACCTTCTGAACGCAACACTCAGTCATCTCATTAGGATACAGCCATGACATTGACGTTGAAAAACTAAGTTGCAACATGTATAATTTCGCATGTTTTTGTCACATGTTCACATGAACTAATTCTAATGTACATATGCATAATTTAATGCCATCAGGATACTTGCTATTGATTATGTTTCAATCGTGTAAAAATGAGTAACTATTATAGATCTGTGTATAACTTAGCATGAAGTGATTATAATGCATCGTGTACAATGTAAACATGCAATGTTATTGAGTGTTCAATTGCGGACGTCATAAAAAGAGGGAGGTCACAAACTACATGTAAACATGAAAAAAAACGCTACATTTACATTTGATCATGCGTTACCCATTCAAAACATTCTATAATGTATTCCAACATTACTATACGCTGGATCTGTTAGATGTGTGAAATGTGTTACATCATATAATAAATTGAAGCACACTTAAGTAACATGTTTCATATGATGTGATCTCTTCCTTTAAGAGTTTACTATAGGAGTTTCCCTTGACACATCATAACATTAAGACTAATGTGACACGCAAAACATCATAACATAGAAAAGTACAATGTTCTGCCAATAATAAACGTAAGGGGTGACACGATGAAGTGAATAACATCGACACTGTAATGCCAAGCACCTTTTTATTATGAGCAATAGCACGTAAACACTCCTATAAAGTTATAAGTCCCCGCTCCATTGACTCCATTGATGTAGAGATGAGCTATTTTTTCTAAGTGCCATCCCGGCAACCTTGCCGATCCTTCTCCCCTCCAACTTGCCAACTTTAGTTGGCGGGACAAATTGCCGTAGAAATCTCAATTTAGAGTGCCGACCAGCACCAATAAGCTTATCGGGGCTACTAGAATACAGCCGATTTGAAAAAGTGGCGAAAAGTGCCGATAAGTGGGTTATCGGCAGTTGCCTGCCGATAAATTCTTATCAGGAAGACAAAATGCCGATTTTGGCCACTTATCGGCGCTTACTGAATAGCAAATGCAAATTTGGCGGGAAAATGCAGATAAAATCCTTATCGGCGCTTACTGCATGAGGCCCTAAGAGAGACACATGCCATTTTGAGGTACCATTTTCACTGTTGAGCCATGTATCATCTAACCCTGGTACATTTATGTACACGCCGGGACAATATGCATGATTTATTCTGTATTACAGGACATTGTTTTAGGTCCATTGAGTGAGCTTATGATATGCATCTATGTATTAGTACCTCAATATTATTTACTACAACACATCAATGCTCTGTATTCCTATTACACATCGCCAACATGTGTGTATGCTGTATTATTCCCCACACACACTGACACAATTGTATATGTGGGTTGCCCTACTCGAACTAGATGCCTGGATTTGTTTTATTGCCTATTTGTTCCATAGCCTTTAGCATTTTTCTTCATGCAGTGTCATCATCCTTTGGGATCACTAGCAACAGTTGTCAAGCATCTACCATGCAACATTGTGCCACTAGTTTCTCATTTCACGCATGCGCAACTTTTCAAGATGGCCACTGCATCGGGACTAGTTGCATAGCAACGTTATGGCCCTACACTACATGGGAGATATGGGAATAGCTCTGCTTCTACTCTATTTGCTTTTGGCAGGCCTGCGCATGCGCATAGCCCCAAAGATTGCCGCCGCGTTTGCTTCCATTAATGGTTCTGTCGCGCAGGCGTGATCATAGAATGGCCTCTCCTCTGGATGGGTTTTAATTGCGCATGCACACCATGGCCTCTGTTTCCAAGATGGCGACCGGACGGATTGAAAATGGCGACGCCTGCATATTTGAGTTCTCTATTAGGCAAGTCTGACAGGCAATTGAGCTTTTAATTAATTGTGTTTTTCTGGTAATTAACACTTGAGCACCTCGGGGTTGGGGTATATTAGTATGGTCATGTCATTCCTTCACTGCAACCCTGAGGAAGGTCCCGTTTGTGTGTTTGAAACATTGGTGATTTGTGTCTTATTTTTCTACAATATATTTTATACAATTAAAAATCTGAGTGCTGTCTGCTGATTCCCATGCGAATGGTATCATATGCTCATCATGTATACATACATATAAATATACTGTATACAGTATATATTTACACATATACACACACGCACACATATTTCTAAATAGAATTAATTAAATTAAGGTTGCGAAAAGACCATGTGGATCAGAAACATACGTTGCTTGCACTACTGTATATTGCAATACATTGATTACATCATCTGGAGAGTGCTGCAGAACTTTCTTTTAATGCCGTATACACACAGACACACACATGTATGTATGTATGTATGTATGTATGTATGTATTGTGATGTCTGCATCACAGAGTAGGATCTTGTGTCCCAGATTATGGCAGGAAACGTAGTATTTCTCTATGTGGGGTTTATTTACAGGGATAAACCATACACTAACAGGCCCACCATCCCTTTAAGTCAAAACAAAATAATAAAATAAACTCCTACTCCTCTTAGGAGACTAACGGAAGATAAGAGAACACACGTCCTGAAACGCGTCAGAGGATCCGCCAGACTTTTACCATGATGTTGGATTAAACGTTTTTTCTTCACCACCATTGCCTGCTTGCGGTTCTTAACCTTGGCTGCGCATCGTTCCTACCTCCGACGGGAGGTGTGTTCTCTTACCTGTTATCCGTCATCGGTTGCACGCTGGATAGCTGCCTTACCTGCCACTCAGCAACTGCGGGGGATACACCCTACATCAGCACAGAGAAGTTTCCTGGCAGTCTGCAGATTGCCTGTGTTGCTGTTCATTTTCACTACCGGCTTGTTACAGCTCCTATAACCGTGAGTCTCCATTTACAATTCTACTGGTGCTCTAAGGAGAGCTAATTGTTTATAGGGAGAATTACATACTCACTGGTTTACTTTGGAGATTAGCCAGGATTGTGTTTATTCATTATCGGGATGCAGCTATCTCACTGACTCTTTGAAGCGCCTGGATAGTTAACCTCTGGTTACCTGGTATACATATGACTAACGGTAGATGCAGCTTCAGCCCTAACTAACTGGAAGGACAGATAAGCTGGTTACCACCCCAAACAGGTACTATTATAGCTGACGACAGAGAAGCCCAATGCTACATCCAAAATGACAGAAATACACAGTAAAATACTTATATATTCTCTTGAAATAGGGTCATTTAGTTTAACCCTTTGGCCAAAGCGTTGTAAGCTTGCGAGCCACGTCAAGGCAGACACCTGTTCGCAAGTCCTAACACTACCAGATAAAAGCCCTAACTAACTGGAAGGACAGATAAGCTGGTTACCACCCCAAACAGGTACTATTATAGCTGAACATATATAGTCTCTGACCACAGCAATAAAGTGTTTCACTTATCTGTTACTCCAGGGTTTGGAGTAGACGTCCCCACTTCAGCACGGTCTCGCGTCCTTCCTTATTGGGGAGCTCGGCCCCACGAGAGCTCAGCGAATCTATCCTCTGTAAGTCCAATATTAAGGACAGGACATCCCCGCTTCAGCAAGGTCTCTCGTCATTCCTTCTAACTTTCTAGGATTAATAACCCAGGTTTAACAACCCAGGCAGTCCCAGCAGGCTCCGCGATCACTGACCATCAGGATATAGCTGGGGAGAACTGTCCTCTGTTCCCTTCTCTGGGACAGCAGTCTCTCAATGGCATCTCTCCATGTCTGCCTAAAACACTTCCTTGTTCAAAAAAGCAGTTCAGCCTGCTCAATAAGTTAGCAGCTGCTGCTGGTTTCTCTAAGGAGATTAACTCTCTGTTCTTGGAAAGTCTCATAGCTAAACAATGGAAGTGAACTGGGGCGCTCCCTTTACACAGTGCTTGAAGCTGAACATAAGAATAGGGTCAAAATAAACATATAAATATACCACACTTCAAATCCACGCCTGACGAAGGATTTAACGATCCGAAACGCGTTGTGTGTGCAGAGACCTGGACCAGAAGCTGTGTGTCTGCTCGAGGACACCATAGCCGCGCCTGCACTGACGGGGATCAGTCCTGTAGACCGGACGCGGCGAACAGGCGTACACTGCACCGGAGAGCGGGAGGTTGACGTCGGCATCCTTGAGCAGTTTTTTACATGTGAGTTAATTGTTATCTCACTTTCTTTGCTTAATAAACGTATTTTTATTGATCTGTGTGGCGCTGTCTCCCACAATATGCGCCCTGAGTGGCCCATCCCTGACATACAGAGGGAGAAGTAGCACGACTGACTAGCAAGAAGAGAGAAAACAAAGATACCTATAGCACTACTCAGTACCACACAGGCCCGTCTGAGTACATATTGTATATATTCCTATCACCCCTGTGCATTTAATCACTGGTTTAACATTGTGTGTGTTTTTTTCAATCACTGGTCTGACACTGACTCTGACCCTTATCTGTGCCCCTCTGATTCTCTTTCTACCAAAGTCTCATAGCTGCCCTATTCCAGCCCCTAGAGGAAAGTGATGGTATCACAGTATGTATGTATGTATTGGCATTATTTTTGTTAAATAAATCAAGACACAGTGTAATATGTCATGTGTTGTTGTTCATCTGAGGTTGTATTTACCTAATTTTTAGACCTGCTAAGGAACAGATGATTGTTATTATGTCCTGATATATAAAACCATAGAATTCAAAGAGGGTGTACTTTCTTTTTCACATGACTGTGTGTGTGTGTATGTGTATGTATATACAGGATCACCTATACACACAAACACACACGACACACAATAAACCCTATAAGAAGCACTCAGATATATCAATTAAATATTCAACAAAAGATGTGTCCAAAGTACAAAATAATTTTAATTCAAATCAATAACACATCTAACAAATTCTAAAATGACAAACACATGGAACCAAACAAGAGCAATCTCCTAAATATATTGTAAGTACACGGACAAAAAACCTACATGATGGTACAAAAACAAATAGATACTCACTTTAGAAAAATAATCCTAGTCCAAAAGGACGGCATTGGGAACATGAAGTGCCCAAATAATTCACGACCGGACGGTCATAAATACCAAAAGGTATGAGCCACAGATATATTCTTAATAAGTAGCAATACTACTGGCTGACCACAAGTATAAAGGCAATACAAACCTACCTAGTACAGTACTACTACAAAAGATACAGCATTTGCACAAATGAACAAAAAACACGAATGCAGAACAAGACTCAATAGTCTGTTCAGAAATATATCCCACAGATCTATGTGACAAAACATGTAGGTGCAGCAATATATATAAGTGAATGTACTCAGGGAGATAGACATAGCGCATTATTATGATGAAATGACACCCACAGGGGATAAATTGAAAGGGTGAAATGTTCTTTATATCATATCCCAGGTGGGGTAAGGTGAAAAATAGGGGATTAGAGTAATACTCATCCACAAAAAGCTTAGAATGTCCCTGGAACTGGTGAGATCATTCCATTTGATAGTGAGAGATTGCTGGTGCAGCACAGAATCAAATCTTTGGGTTTTTAAAATGTCCATCCGAAAACAATATATATGCACGCAAATAGTTCTATATTTTTATTGTATGTTGCTTGTGTTGTAAAATAAAATAGATAAATGTAATCACGCGTACAAAAAACATAAATACATGATATTACAGGGATATACAATTGCAGAGTTTATTAATATACTGTATTATTAAATTAAATTAATGGAAAAAATAACTATAACAATTAACCTAAAGGTGAGCATGAGCTTTTCTTCTCCGCGTATAGTGTGACAAAAATTAGTCTCAATAGGGGTTATTGTGTCATTTATCTTTCCAAGAATATAATCAAAAATGTCTTCACTGTCATTCTCATAGACTCAAAAAAAAATGATTTCGTGTTTGCGAAATACATGGTAAAACGTTGCAAACTCGCCATGTGTTTTGCGCTGACGATTCATTTAATGTGCATTTGTCTTTCTCTCTCATCCAGTAGCACAGACTTTAAATAAACATTATCCAACAGAAACAGTAATTTTACCTATTTTACGGTGTTTATTTAAGTGCTGTGGAAGAAGAGGATGTTACGCCTTTGGCCCCCCCACCTCAACGCACGTTCTCTCGTTAGACTTCATTCATATGTGAGACCACAGATCGTGGTTTCCACACATGCACGCACAGCCACCCCGCCAGGGGGCGCGTGCTACAGTAAAAAGACTGGGACCGGAGCCTAAACCTACCAGCTGTTGACTCCACTTTGCGTTTCTCCCTCTCCTCTCTCAGCTCTTCTACAGACCCTGACAACCTGGTCAGGAACTACAACTCTGCACTATCCTCTCTTGACCTACATGCCCGACTTTCTCTCTGCTGGTCTCGCCTTTATAACCCCAGACCCCGGCTAAAATACCACACGCGCATGCTGCGTTCCTCCACTCGTTCCACTGAACGCCTCTGGAGGAAATCTCACTCTCGCAGACTTCCTCCACTACAAATGTATCACATCCTGTTTTAACTCTGCCCTCTCTCAGGCTAAACAAACCTACTTTTCTTCACTAATCAACACTCACAAGACTAACCCACGGCACCTCTTCTCTGCCTTTGACTCTCTACTCAGACCACCCCCTGCTACCTGTCTTTCTTCCTCTATTTCACCTCAGGACTTTGCTGACTATTGCAAGACGAAGGTGGATTCCATTCGTCAAGACATCCTATCGGTATGCTCTGCCCATCCTACACCTCTTCCTAACTCTCCTCCTGCCTTCCTCAACTCTTTTTCCTCTGTCACAGAGGAGGATGTGTCAGTGCTGATCTCCTCTTCTCCCTCTACCATTTGCCCTCTTGACCCCATTACTTCCCATCTCCCCAAACCTCTCACTTCAACTCTAATCGCTATGATCACACATATTTTCAACTCCTCCCTTTAATCTGGTACATTTCCCTCCTTCAAACACACAACAGCTATATCCTTACTCAAACACAGCAAGCTTGACCCTACCTATCTCTTGAATTATCGCCTTGTCTCCCTCCTGCATTTTGCCTGTAAACTGCTGGAACGCCTTGTATTCTCTCACTTGCTCAATTTTCTCACCTCCTATTCTCTTCTAGAACCTCTACAACAAGCATGTCAAACTCGCGGCCCGCGGGCCTCATGCGGCCCACAACAAACATATTTGCGGCCCAGCCCAGTGGTTCCCAATCTGTGTGCCGTGGCTTGCCTAGAGGGGCGCCGCGATTATCCCTCCCATTATCCCTCCCCACCATCCCTCCTTAATGCCGACCGGGCCGCATGGGATTGGATGAATGATGATGCCGGGGGGCGGGGCTTAGAATGCCGGCCGGGCCGCAGGGGATTGGCTGCAGGCAGAGAGGAAGCCGGGGGCGGGGCATCCGCTTTGTGCAGAGCACACGGTGAGTGTGTGTCTGCCTTCCTCCTCCTGGCTCCTCTGCCTGCTGGTGGCTGCACGGTGTCCCGTCCCCTTCTGCCCCGGGTGATAGGAGAAGGTAAGAGGGATGCTGGGGAGGGGGGGAGTTAGTTGTACATTTGCCTGTCCTGCACGGATCGCATGCCTTTCCTCCCCCCCCTCAGTGACTCACATCCGTCGCTGCCTCTGCTCTCCACTGCTCTCCTGTGTGTGTGTGTGTGTGTGTGTATATCTGTGTGTGTTTATCTGTGTGTGTATCTGTGTATGTATGTGTTTGTGTGTGTGTATATGTGTGTGTGTATCTGTGTGTGTGTGTATCTGTGTGTGTGTGTATCTGTGTGTGTATGTATCTGTGTGTGTGTGTATCTGTGTGTATCTGTGTTTATCTGTGTATCTGTGTGTGTGTGTGTGTGTGTTTGTGTGTGTCTGTGTGTGTATCTGTGTGTGTGTGTATCTGTGTGTGTGTGTGTGTGTGTGTTTATCTGTGTGTGTGTGTGTGTGTGTGTGTATCTATGTGTGTGTATCTGTATGTGTGTATCTGTGTGTGTGTGTATATCTGTGTGTGTGTGTATCTGTGTGTGTATGTATCTCTGTGTGTGTGTGTGTGTGTATCTGTGTGTGTGTGTGTGTATCTGTGTGTGTGTGTATCTGTGTGTGTGTGTGTGTGTGTGTGTGTGTGTGTGTGTATCTGTGTGTGTATGTATCTGTGTGTGTGTGTGTGTGTGTGTATCAGTGTGTGTGTGTATCAGTGTGTGTATGTGTGTGTGTGTCAGTGTGTGTGTGTGTATGTGTGTGTATCAGTGTGTGTGTGTATGTGTGTGTATCAGTGTGTGTGTGTGTGTGTGTGTGTATATATCAGTGTGTGTGTGTATATCAGTGTGTGTGTGTGTGTGTGTGTATATCAGTGTGTGTGTGTGTGTGTATCAGTATCAGTGTGTGTGTGTATCAGTATCAGTGTGTATCAGTGTGTGTGTATCAGTGTGTGTGTATGAGTGTGTGTGTATGAGTGTGTGTATCAGTGTGTGTGTGTGTGTATCAGTGTGTGTGTGTGTATCAGTGTGTGTGTGTGTGTGTATCAGTGTGTGTGTGTATCAGTGTGTGTGTATCAGTGTGTGTGTGTATCAGTGTGTGTGTGTATCAGTGTGTGTGTGTATCAGTGTGTGTGTGTATCAGTGTGTGTGTGTATCAGTGTGTGTGTATCAGTGTGTGTGTATCAGTGTGTGTGTGTATCAGTGTGTGTGTGTGTATCAGTGTGTGTGTGTATCAGTGTGTGTGTGCATCAGTGTGTGTGTGCATTAGTGTGTGTGTGTGTGTGTGTGTGCATCAGTGTGTGTGTGTGCATCAGTGTGTGTGTGTGCATCAGTGTGTGTGTGTGTGTGTGTGTGTGTGTGTGTATGTGTGTGTGTGTGTGTGTGTGTGTGTGTGTGTGTGTGTGTGTGTGTGTGTGTGTGTGTGTGTGTGTGTGTGTGTCTGTCTGAGAGAGAGAGTGTCTGAGAGAGAGAGAGTGTCTGAGAGAGAGAGAGTGTCTGAGAGAGAGAGAGTGTCTGAGAGAGAGAGAGTGTCTGAGAGAGAGAGAGTGTCTGAGAGAGAAAGAGTGTCTAAGAGAGAGAGTGTCTGAGAGAGAGAGAGAGTGTCTGAGAGAGAGAGAGTGTCTGAGAGAGAGAGAGTGTCTGAGAGAGAGTGTCTGAGAGAGAGTGTCTGAGAGAGAGTGTCTGAGAGAGAGAGAGAGAGAGAGTCTGAGAGAGTGTCTGAGAGAGAGAGTGTTTGAGAAAGAGAGAGTGTGTCTGAGAGAGAGAGTTTCTGAGAGAGAGAGAGTGTCTGAGAGAGAGAGTGTCTGAGAGAGAGAGTGTCTGAGAGAGAGAGAGAGTGTCTGAGAGAGAGAGAGTGTGTGTGAGAGAGAGTGTCTGAGAGAGAGAGAGAGAGTGTCTGAGAGAGAGAGAGTGTCTGAGAGAGAGAGTGTCTGAGAGAGAGAGAGTGTCTGAGAGAGAGAGAGTCTGAGAGAGAGAGAGTGTCTGAGAGAGAGAGTGTCTGAGAGAGAGAGTGTCTGAGAGAGAGAGTGTCTGAGAGAGAGAGTGTCTGAGAGAGAGAGAGTGTCTGAGAGAGAGTGTCTGAGAGAGAGTGTCTGAGAGAGAGTGTCTGAGAGAGAGTGTCTGAGAGAGAGAGAGAGTCTGAGAGAGAGAGAGTCTGAGAGAGAGAGTGTTTGAGAAAGAGAGAGTGTCTGAGAGAGAGAGAGAGTCTGAGAGAGAGAGAGAAAGAGTGTCTGAGAGAGTGAGAGTGTCTGAGAGAGAGAGTGTCTGAGAGAGAGAGTGTCTCAGAGAGAGAGCATCTGAGAGAGAGAGAGAGTGTCTGAGAGAGAGAGAGAGAGAGAGAGAGAGAGTGTCTGAGAGAGAGAGTGTCTGAGAGAGAGAGAGTGTCTGAGAGAGAGAGTTTCTGAGAGAGAGAGAGTGTCTGAGAGAGAGAGTGTCTGAGAGAGAGAGAGTGTCTGAGAGAGAGAGAGTGTCTGAGAGAGAGAGAGTGTCTGAGAGAGAGTGTCTGAGAGAGAGTGTCTGAGAGAGAGTGTCTGAGAGAGAGAGTGTTTGAGAAAGAGAGAGTGTGTCTGAGAGAGAGAGTCTGAGAGAGAGAGAGAAAGAGTGTCTGAGAGAGTGAGAGTGTCTGAGAGAGAGAGTGTCTGAGAGAGAGAGTGTCTCAGAGAGAGAGCATCTGAGAGAGAGAGAGAGTGTCTGAGAGAGAGAGAGAGAGAGAGAGAGAGTGTCTGAGAAAGAGAGAGAGAGTGTCTGAGAGAGAGAGTCAGTCAGAGAGAGAGTTAGTCAGTCAGAGAGAGAGTCACTCAGTCAGAGAGAGAGTCAGTCAGAGAGAGAGAGAGAGAGTCAGAGATGCCAAGTGTCAGGAAGAAAACATTAATTTTATCGTTGTTCTTGTTCTTTTTTTTTTTATACTGCACTTTTCAAAATAAACCTACGTTTCTATGAAAATTGAAGTTTTTGTTTCTTTGCGGCCCACCTAAACTTAAACCTTGTTTATTTGGCCAGTGTTAGCCTTTGAGTTTGACATTCTTGCTCTACCATCTGGCTTACGCACTGCTCACTCCACTGAAACAGCCCTCACTAATATAACTAATTACCTCCATAGCTGTAGCTGCTGCTAGAATCACTTTACTCTCTCCTAAATCTGGCTCAGAGTCTCTCTTGCTGAAATCTCTCTCCTGGCTTCCTATCAAATCCCATATTTCTTACAAAATTCTCCTAACTGTTGTAACGCCTGTAAGCCCGCAGACCTGGCCAGTCCCCAGTACTGAGGTGGTTAAGGGTATAACACGCACCCACAGCAGTGAGGGCGTGCCCGGAGTGTGGTAAGTTGTGTTGCCGGGTCTGGGGAGGAAAGGGTTAACGTTAATACTTGCAGAGTCCGGGGTGCCAGAAGTAAACGGGTAAATGTCCAAGAGCCAAGTGTCATGGGGCAGGAGAAGGCAGCATAGTGAGGTCCAAAGCAGAGTCCAGGGGATGAGAGGTACACGTAGTAAAGCCAAGCCGAGATCAAACCAGGGAAATCCAAACAGAGACAGGGTCAGGAACAAGGAGCTGGAACAGAGAGCTAAGCACAAGTTACTGCACACAGGAGCCACAGAGAAGCTATGCTGAGCGATGTCGGATAGGGCAGACAGTGGTTATAAAGGGCTACGAGCCAATGGTAGCAAGGGGTGGAGCGGAGGCTTGACTGAGTGGCAGCAGTGATAGGTCCAGGTAAGCAGGAAGGGAGACAGGGGGGAGATACCTGGTAATAGCCTGCAGCCGATGAGGGGAGTAGCCAGTATCACGGAAGGGCAGGTAAGAGGATCGGGTGCGCGCGCCTTCTTAAGGCTGCCGTGCGCATGCCCCGATCGCGTGCGCACAGATGCGGCATGCGCCGTGGAGGAACTGTCTGCCGAGGAGGAGGTAAGGCGTTGAGGGAGTGGGGCAGTGGGGCAGAGAGCCGCCGTGGGACCGGAGGTGACGGGGACACGCTGGGAGTCGCGGGTCCCCCGATCCGTTACAACTGTAAAGGCTATAAACTCTTCTGCCACTCCTTAAATCTCAGTCCTAATTTCTCGCTATATACCTGTTCGACTCTTGCGTTAACCTCTCACTCACTGCCCCACACCTCTGGAATAGGCCTCCCCCTAATATCCGACTTTTACCCTCTCTATCCACCTTTTGGACCTTTCTTTAAACACATCTCTTTAACGAAGCATATGGGTAGCTCCACTGGCTGATATTATACAGCTGCGACCGCCTTTATCCTAAGGCAGCTGTATCCGGGCCGCTCTGATAACCGCAGCCAGACGCGGTCTGTTTTCTTTTTTTCCGGAGCGGTTTTCGCAATGTTAGCGCTCGGATTTTTAGCGCTGTCTGCAATACCGTCTAAACACTCAGGTGGGCGATCGCGAGCTGTTGTCTTAAAAGTCTAATAGCAATTCAACCTACAGTACAGCCGTACATTTTCTGCAAGTCTGTGTGTGCGCGCAGTAATTGTAAATTTGAAGATTTATACTGTATTACAAAAATATAACGTTGCGTCTTCTTCCGAAAATAGCATTATCACATTTCTATATGTATTATTTATTAAGTGAGAAACTTATGGTGTGCCCCCGCTTCAGCTTGGATATATTACACACGGAGTGGTGCTGTAAGGGGCATGTAACTTGGTACACACAAATAGACAGACAGAGCCCCTGGTGGTAGCACTCTATTCCAAATTGATATGGTGATTTATTAAAATAACTTTATTAATGACAATAACGTTAAAATATTGGGGTCTAAAATAAGGATTAAATATTCCAAGTGTGTGCGTCTCTATTGGATAGATGTGTCCAGAAGAGTGTACATAATTGGGTTAATGTCCAGTGTTTGGGTAGATCACTGGCCCTAGTGTTCCTCGTGTAGAGTGAATTGACTAGAGTACTGTTTGATTGTCAGCAAAAAATCTTAAAGACATCCTAGTCCACAGCCACTACACGGAAGTCCCCATGCAATCATGGCTACCATCTAAACCGAATGGCAGCTATTCATGCCATCACTGCAAAGCATGTTCCAACGTCCAAACCACTAAAACTTTCCAAAACTGGGACAACTCAAAAATGTTCCAGATTAGGAAATTTATCACTTGTCAAAGCTTCGGCGTGATATACCAAGGCCTCTGCAAATGTGGGAAGATCTACATAGGCAAAACAAAACGTAAATTCCAACAACGGGTATTGGAACACTTAGGCACAATACGGAATAATGTAGAAACCCCACTGGCGAGGCATGTTAACTCTTGTCAACAAGGCAATCTTAAATCTATACAGTTTACAGGTATAGATCAATTCTCCCTAGGGCAGAGAAAAGGGGACATTGACACTGTGCTTCTACAGAAGGAAGCTCGATGGATCTATATTCTCAAAGCATTAACACCTAAGGGCCTCAATGAAGGTTTTGTTTATAGTCCCTTCATATAAAACTACTAATAAAATTCACACACCTTTATAACTAATAACACCAAAGTTCTATTCAATATGAATAAGATCCAGTTACTTATGACTCAATTTGTACCATCTAAAGAATTTACAATTTATTAATCTAAGTCCATGAAATGATTGACCAAACAAGTGCACTATTCACAAACCAGGCAAACACAAATAATATTGAATTTATTTATTGATACACAAAAAACATGGTGTCACAACAGTGCAAGCAACTATAAACATATTAACTGACATTCTGTTAAACATCACAAGCAGGAAGCAATAAACCAGCATGCCTCAATATTTTCTAAGTGCCACATATTCAGTGAGACACGGAGCTGAATTCAATCTCAGACACATACTAGCCTCATAGAGAGCATGCGCGAACAGCCAATGGGGTTACTTTAGGTTAATCCAAGAGCTATAAATACCTTGCTCTGACATAGGAATCCCACTGACTATCCAGCCTTGAGAAAGCATTCGCGAAACGCGCGCGTCGGCAAGCACGTGACCACGTGCACGCGGAGGTGCTCGAGTTCATATACACTGACTCAAAGATACTAAGAGTCAGCGTGGCGCCTCCAGTGCACATTAAAGGACTATTAGGGTCCCAATGGACTCAATAGTCACATTCAAATAAAGGCAACCATTACATCTGGCACAACACTGTATAATCTATTATGTTAGGATGCCACAATGCTATTCCCTGATACAGCAAGCAGCTCATAGGGTATAATACGATTTAGCAATAGGCATACCAAACCAGCATTTAACCTCTAGAGTGCCAGAATACAACCACACATGCAAAGCACTGTGCCAAATGGGAACAGGTCTGTCATTTGACCGATATACAACCCCAAAAGGTACACTACTCAGCTATTAACTTGGTATCTATCTAGAACATAGTTATAGCAGTGCCACACTACACAACAGTATAAGTTTGATCAATACTAGTATACAGCTACTTCAGACATCAACAGCCATAGATGTTTATGTACCAAGCACCATACACCCTATTCAACATACCATCTATTGTATAGGGAGGTGACGGAAACATATAACAGGTGCACTTTGACCAAGTTTTGTTTAATACAACAACTTTAATATGCTTTATGCCATCACACAATAGCACAGCATAGGTCCCATACCTAAGAGCACCAACTAGTATAATATACTGGGGCACTGCATATGTGGCTCAAACTGCTGACAATCAAACAGTACTCTAGTCAATTCACTCTACACGAGGAACACTAGGGCCAGTGATCTACCCAAACACTGGACATTAACCCAATTATGTACACTCTTCTGGACACATCTATCCAATAGAGACGCACACACTTGGAATATTTAATCCTTATTTTAGACCCCAATATTTTAACGTTATTGTCATTAATAAAGTTATTTTAATAAATCACCATATCAATTTGGAATAGAGTGCTACCACCAGGGGCTCTGTCTGTCTATTTGTGTGTACTGTATTATTTATTAATCAAAACTTTTACTAGGCATGCTCTTCTTTTCATACTGTTTTTATTTTATGCGCATGCGTGTATGTCTCATTTCAACATTGTGAGGAACCTGACGAAGCTTATTGCGAAACATGTTGTTCCCTGCCGGAGCTCATTGAGAGAGGGACCCAGCACACTACAGGACATCCGGTGCAGATCCCCTCTTCCGGTTCCACTGCCGGACGCGCCAGTGGGAACAAGAACGGAGGAGGAGACCGTGCAGGAGTGTACCGAGCGGCTGAGGCTGGGCCATTTTATTTGACTTCAAGTGTGAGTGTAGTCCTTGTGTTTGCTTTATTTTATTTTATTTCATTGTGTCTTAGTATAATTTATTTCATTTTGTCATAGATTGTTCTATACTTTTTATGGTTCACCACATGTTTGCATTTCATATGCTTATGTCTCCACTGTATACCCATTAAAGACCTTTTTTATTGTTGTTAACCCTTGTTGGCATACACTCCTTTTGGTCATCTGGGAACGGGGAGAGGAGACACTCACACACTACACCCATCGGGGGATAACTCTGCTGAGACAACCCAGACACCATCCATACAGGACATCACCCTCTGAGGACAAGGACTCACATCAGGCCGTGTGAGTTTTATGTATATTGAGACTCCAGCATATGAGTCTGTAATAAATCCACTACAGTCAGCGTTGAGGGAGAGACACCACACAAGCCCGTGTGAGTCACTGAATCCATAATTTTATGTATTCTTTGATTAGTTAAAGTGGAAAACCAATTATCAACCCCTCCAGCATTATCCTCCTCCTTGCTCCCACCCCCTGCCCTCACCCCCCTCCCCCTTCCCCCCCCCTCTTCCCCCATCCCCCACATGTGTATCTAATACACTGAGATTTTAATTCTTTTTTATCCATATCCTTTTATTTCATTCGGTTCCATCGACATCGGGAGGCCCGTGAGGTTTGCGCTGACTATCTTCACACCACAACTGCCACGCTAAGAAGGAGACGGGATTCCCTTCTCCGAAGTCAAGCAGCAACCAGGAAATCAAAAAAGGGCCAGTATATATTTTTATATACTCTTTTACACTTCGTACACAATCACATATCTATATTCCAATTTATTTGAATAGCTTAGGCGTTGCAGCACGTTCTCCGCCACAAATCCTAGGGAGCGCCCCAGTTCAAACAACCTCCACCCTATTCAACATACCATCTATTGTATAGGGAGGTGACGGAAACATATAACAGGTGCACTTTGACCAAGTTTTGTTTAATACAACAACTTTAATATGCTTTATGCCATCACACAATAGCACAGCATAGGTCCCATACCTAAGAGCACCAACTAGTATAATATACTGGGGCACTGCATATGTGGCTCAAACTGCTGACAATCAAACAGTACTCTAGTCAATTCACTCTACACGAGGAACACTAGGGCCAGTGATCTACCCAAACACTGGACATTAACCCAATTATGTACACTCTTCTGGACACATCTATCCAATAGAGACGCACACACTTGGAATATTTAATCCTTATTTTAGACCCCAATATTTTAACGTTATTGTCATTAATAAAGTTATTTTAATAAATCACCATATCAATTTGGAATAGAGTGCTACCACCAGGGGCTCTGTCTGTCTATTTGTGTGTACTGTATTATTTATTAATCAAAACTTTTACTAGGCATGCTCTTCTTTTCATACTGTTTTTATTTTATGCGCATGCGTGTATGTCTCATTTCAACATTGTTGAAACGCATAGGCGTGTTACAGTATCACATTTATGCGCATTAAAAATTATGATGACCTTTGGAAAATATTTATTTGAACTGATAATCCATCATACAGCGCTCTCCCCCTCGTCCCCGCACACACACAAGGCTCAAGGATTTCAACTTCTTATCTACACATCTCCCACACCATTCATTTGTAATGGATGGCTTTCTGGCTTCAATCTTCCCGAGCGTGGCACCACATTCCTGCGTATGCGTGTATGACTTCCCATTCATTTAGAAGTTAGTTCACGTTTAAAAAATTTTTTTCGGTTATCGACATGGGCTTGCATAACAATTCTGGATATTATGAGAATCAAGTTTTAAAAATATATATTTTTTTGTTATCGACATGGACTTGCATAACAATTCTGGATATTATGAGAATCAAGTTTTAAAAATATATTTTTTTTTCGTTTCTCGACATGTGCCTGCATAACAATTCTTGATATTCTGAGAATCAATCAGTACTGTTGCTTTTTAATTCTACACTAGTCATGCACGTTCTTTATGAGGTGGGTGGCATACTACTGTGATTTTTATTTGGGGGTGTGGGGATCAAAACAATATGATGACCTGTTGAAAATATTTCTTTGAACTACAGGTAATCCATCATACAGCTTTACCCCCCTCCCCACCGCACACACACAAGGCTCAAGGATTTCAACTTCTAATTGACACCTCTCACAATGCAAACAAGAGCCGGGCGCTTACCTTACGTGTTGTGTCAGGGTGGGGGGTGCAGTATGATGCTTGAATAACAAACCAAATGGAGGTGGTCTCTCACAATGGAGTCTGTTAAGGATCCCAGTGCTCAACCCCAGAAAGGGGTTTCCAAAGCCCTTGTGGGATATAGAGAGAGAAAGAATAGGGGGAGCAAAAGGGTTTAGAGCATATTAACCAGCAATAACAATCTTAATACAGGTCACTGTCTCTGGAGTGTCAATATACAGATGATAAATCAATACTCACACGGCCCTGTGTGAGCAAAGTTGCATAGGGGTGTCTTGATTTTGGGGGTCTGGTCTGTCCACGTAGTTAGTGGGGTTAAGGGTATACATAAGTGAAGCAATAACCATAAACACTTACACGGCCATGTGTAAGCACAGTTGTTGAAAGGTATCTGTGGTATACACCTAGATTGCCCGTCCAAAGTAATCCCAGGGGTGCTGTGCACGCTGCTGCTGGCAGGCAGGGGGTTAAATACGGGTCTCCGTCACGGTTCTCCCGTCCTGGGGTTCTTTCCCTCCCCGTTTCAGCAAGGGTAGTGAGTGAGGCAAAATTACAGTGTGATATCAGCAATGATCTTTAAAAACGTAAACGTTTATTAAACATTGAATATTGAATCACAACAAATGCAATCACATAAAATAACACTGTCCCGGCGTGCTCCCGTGGCTGTGGTTCGCAGATGTTCCTGGCCGCACTCTCCTCCGCGTCCGGAGTCGGAATAGATGGCGGTTCCTGGCGCGGCTGTGTCTGCAACTGCTTCCACCAGCTACGGAAGCCCCAATAGTTCAAAAGTCTTCACCGAAATAGAGCTACGCGTTTCGCCGTGTAAAACGGCTTCCTCAGGCTCAAAATGTGAGGAAGCCGTTTTACACGGCGAAACGCGTAGCTCTATTTCGGTGAAGACTTTTGAACTATTGGGGCTTCCGTAGCTGGTGGAAGCAGTTGCAGACACAGCCGCGCCAGGAACCGCCATCTATTCCGACTCCGGACGCGGAGGAGAGTGCGGCCAGGAACATCTGCGAACCACAGCCACGGGAGCACGCCGGGACAGTGTTATTTTATGTGAGTGCATTTGTTGCGATTCAATATTCAATGTTTAATAAACGTTTACGTTTTTAAAGATCATTGCTGATATCACACTGTAATTTTGCCTCACTCACTACCCTTGCTGAAACGGGGAGGGAAAGAACCCCAGGACGGGAGAACCGTGACGGAGACCCGTATTTAACCCCCTGCCTGCCAGCAGCAGCGTGCACAGCACCCCTGGGATTACTTTGGACGGGCAATCTAGGTGTATACCACAGATACCTTTCAACAACTGTGCTTACACATGGCCGTGTAAGTGTTTATGGTTATTGCTTCACTTATGTATACCCTTAACCCCACTAACTACGTGGACAGACCAGACCCCCAAAATCAAGACACCCCTATGCAACTTTGCTCACACAGGGCCGTGTGAGTATTGATTTATCATCTGTATATTGACACTCCAGAGACAGTGACCTGTATTAAGATTGTTATTGCTGGTTAATATGCTCTAAACCCTTTTGCTCCCCCTATTCTTTCTCTCTCTGACACCTCTCACAAACCATTAATTTTCAAATGGTTGGCTTTGTGGCTTTAATCTTCCCGAGCCTGGTCTCACATTTCTGCGCCTGCATGTAATTCTCTTTGGGACCTTGTTGATTATTAATGCGCATGCGTGTATAACTTTCCATTCAATTACTACTCACCATAGACTTTGCCAATCTGTTGGCGCAGAGCCACTGCCACCAATCCTGTATTCTTGATTATACACGTAGTTGACAGGTGACAGCGGGCCTGCTACATCTCTAGTTGACAGCTGATGAAGCAGGAAATCTTTTTGGTAAATGCAAGCTTGCTGGTATCTGTACGTGAAATCCTGCTCAGGCTGTAGGTATTCAGGCGGGGACAGACATCAAGGGTTGCCGGTCAGCAGGTTTTCACTGACGGTCGGACCGTTATTGGAAGCCGGTGCTGGCACATTGCTTGCATGGGACTTAACGAAGCATATGGGTAGCTCCACTGGCTGATATTATACAGCTGCGACCGCCTTTATCCTAAGGCGGCTGTAGCCGCGCCACTCTGATAACCGCGGCCAGACGTGGTCTGTTTTCTTTTTTCCCGGAGCGGTTTTCGCTATGTTAGCGCTCGGATTTTTAGCGCTGTCTACTGTCTAAACACTCAGGTGGGCGATCACGAGCTGTTGTCTTAAAAGTCTAATAGCAATTCAACCTACAGTACAGCCGTACATTTTCTGCAAGTCTGTGTGTGCGCGCGCAGTACTTGTAAATTTGAAGATTTATACTGTATTACAAAAATATAACGTTGCGTCTTCTTCCGAAAATAGCATTATCACATTTCTATATGTATTATTTATTAATCAAAACTTTTAAAGAAGCACATCGTCTTCTGAATGATAGTATCTCCTATGAAAAATTACCAGGTGATCCCACACTGAAATATCAATGCATTATTAAAGATTTCCTAAGCAAAGCACTCAATCTAGGGGTACTGTCAGGTAAAGAATTTTCCTATATGTATAAGGTCTGTCCACGTGTTCCCATTCTGTATCACATACCAAAGATACATAAGACATTAGAGAGTCCCCCTTGCCGTCCCATTGTGTCGGGGATTGATTCCATCACTGCTAATTTATCACAATATGTTGATTATTTTTTGGCACCCCTTACTGCAGCACTACCCTCTTTTTTACGTGACAGTATGGATGTACTAAATTCCTTACAAAATATTACTTGGGAGGAGAATTACATCTTGGTTACTTTAGATGTAGCCTTTCTCTATACCTGCATACGTCACAACCAAGGTTTGGAAGCAATCACCCATTTATTGCACAATGATAATTCTTTAACCGATGTACAACAGAAATTTATTATAGACAGTGTTAATTTTATACTTCATCATAATTATTTTTCTTTTGAGGGACAATTCTATCTCCAGACCACTGGGACGGCCATGGGGATACGTTTCGCTCCCAATTACGCTGGTTTGTTTTTGGGAAAGTGGGAACTAGATGTTATTTGGAACAACAATGCCTATGGTAAATATCTTAAATATTACCGACGGTATATAGATGATATCTTGATCATCTGGTCAGGTACACAGGATGATCTGGATTCATTTATTAGAAGTATAAATAATAATGAGAGAAATCTGACTTTCAGTGGGGAAAATAATAATAGTGAAATTAATTTCCTAGACCTGAAAATTACCATTCAGGATAACAATATTGTCACGAAAACGTTTTTCAAAACAGTAGATGTCAATTCCTATTTGGACCGCAATAGTAACCATTCCATTTTCTGGTTAGATAATATTCCGTATGGGCAAATGTTGCGTGTCCGTAGGAATTGTTCACAAATCACTGATTTTGACACTCAAACACTAAGTCTTGCTACTAGGTTTAAAGAAAAAGGATATGATGAGGAACTTATAAGTAAATCTATTAAAAAGAGTAGAGGAATGTCTCGGAAGGAATCACTTATTCCAAAATCTAAACAACTGGTTAAAAAGAAAAAGGTTTTTAGTGATACACCCATTTTCGTGACAGGTTTTTGCAGATAGGAAAATAAGATAAGAGGGATTCTTATTAGACACTGGGATATCCTGAAAATGGATCCCATTCTAAAGGAAACGTTGCCCTCTAGGCCCAAAGTTGCCTTCAGAAAAGCCAAAAATATTAAAAATCGGCTGGCACCTAGTGCTCTGAAGCAGGCCACTAGTGAAAACAATAAAAATCTTACTGTAAGTGGCAACTTTCTTGCTAAACCAATGGGCAACTATACATGTGGCAGATGTGTGGTTTGCAAACATATGAGCAAGGATAAAGTGATCTGTAATAGCAACAATGGGAAGGAATATGTGGTGAATCATTTTATAAACTGTTCAACTACGTTTGTTGTATATGATATCAATTGTTCATGTCCATTAATTTATGCAGGGAAAACCATAAGACCACTTAAAGTGTGTATTGGTGAGCACATTAATGGGATTAAAAATGCACGACTTAATTTAGAGAAGGGCAAAACTATCCATAATCTAGCTCAACATTTTTTAACCCACCATAAAGGAGAGGTAGATACCCTACGCTTTAGGGGAATTGAAGTAGTATCCAGGGATCCCAGGAGGGGTGATAGGGAGAATTTCCTGCTCCAAAGGGAACAATTCTGAAGTTATACACTGGAAAGCAAGTCACCCGGTGGGTTAAATGAGCAGATAGAATTGGCCCCTTTTCTAAAATAACTTTCTAAAATAACTTTCTAAAATAACTTCCAAATAATTTCAAAAATGATATCCAATTCCCCTGGGGTGGTATGAGACATGTCACTAAGTTCATTATTACTCCAGGGGGTAACGAGGTTATTTTCCTAGGCTTTGTGCTAATATGGTTATTTGTGAAATGTATTCACCTATGATAATATGGAACAGATTTTGATATAAAGTTATTGAGTCCTGCGAGCATAGCTCTGACTCATCTAGTTAAACAGTAGGCTGCGATGTATGTATAAACACATGTAATTTTTAACATCTCCTACTAAGGCTTTTATCACATTAGATAGTAACATATAATTAATTTTTATGGATTACATAAGTACTCAGTGTGTGATGAATGTAGATTTATGTCCATATGGTTCTAATTTTAATAAAAAAAATAATCTAGTTAAGGGGGTATTTATCTGTGTACCCTCTTAAGGGTGTCCAGCGAGGTTTTACTCTGACACTCATAGGTTAATCAGGACAAGCTGCGATAATTGTGTTTATCTCTTGTTCTTTATAATATATATATTTATATTTTTTAATTTTTTAAGGTATGGACAATGATGTAATGTAAGGAGTCTAGAGCTTAAATAGCTCTGAATATTTTTATGTTTACAAATTAATTCATTATAATTATGTTGCATCATGAGGAACAATAGACTAATTAATAGTCATTGCTTTGGTTCCATGTATATTAAATTGTTTTTATTTATATGTGTCATTTTAAATGTATTTTTAAATCAATTATAGTTTCTTATTTTAAGTTCTGTCAAGTTATGTATTTGTGTGGGTATTATTTTGTAAGTGTCATGTATTTATTATCATTTTTATAATTTACTGTTAGCATTTAGTTATATTGATTTGTCAATTAGTATGTGAGCAGTTGATTGGATGGTTTGATAGCCTGAAATAAGACATGGTTCCCAATTGGTTAATATACAGTAGGAACCAGGGGAGGTATATTAGTGCCTCTCTGAGTGTCTATGGCCAAGCCCTGATGAAGTGTCATGTGACACGAAACATGTTGGTGATGTCATAACGCAGCGACGCACGTCCGTGACGATGGTCAGTTTGTGTAGCTGGTGGAGCCCTATTTGCCAAGAGTAGCACAAAGGGGAATTCTAGTGCCTAAGGTCTGTTTTTTCTATAACATCTTGCATTCCTAGCACCTCTCCTTCCCTTTCACAATCTAGGGTTGTGCATTTGGGTGTTTACATCCATTATTCCTGTGTGGCTAGGGCTTGTGCATAATTTATTTGTGTCAATTTAGACAAGGTTATTATTATATTACTGTATTATGTGTATTTTTTGTATGATGAATGATTTTTCATGATAAAAATATATGTATTAATTCTGGTTTCTTCTGGTTTCATTTTCATGCGCTCCTATTTTTGTTTTTTGTTTTCCTCAAAAGGTGCCTTTTACCTTGATTCTTATGAGCGCTCAGGTTTGAGTGACCGAGTAGTGGTTTTTTTAGGTGCTCAGCTTCCGGTATATTTGGGTCCCTATACGGGCGCCATCTGTAAAAAACGTGAATAAATAAGAGTCATCTGAGGATTATTTTGCAGAATAACAAATAAGTTTATTGCAGTGTACGGTGCACACGCAGGAGGCAGTTTCAAAATAAAACTCCCCCAAAGACATGGTGGCATACAGGCCTTATTTATACACAAAATGCTAAGCCCACGCCCCCTAAACGAGGTTGCTTGTGCGTCACTACGTAAGCATATAAGATAAACAAAATATGAACATGAACACATCGAGTTAATAATATTATTATGGGATTCATATTAGAAATGAAATGACTCAGCAATAACACCTTATACAAGCCGATGACTTTTCCTCTACATACGGGACTTCATGGGCACCTCCCTCGGAATGCGAGACATGGTGTTATCTATCTTTTATTTTCATAACATTTGCGCTTTTTCTCCCCTCTTCAAGGTCTTTTTGTAGTTAGCTGAACAGCTTAATATCAAAACCTTCAGGAGCCGAAAAGAAAAAAAATGTGTCTTTAAACTAACTTCCATACCAACTTTCATACAGACAATAGACAATATCAGGCACCTAAGATGGATGCTGACTTAAAATGGCGGCTTAGATCCCAGTGCTGTTTGTCAGACCTCCCCCCTCCTTAAATCATATTCTCACTTTGTCATTTGTTTGTCTGAAGCACTTAATGCCATTGTGTTATAATATTATGTCACGTGTATTGTAAAGCGCTGTGTACCTGGATGGCGCTACTTAAATAAAGATATACATATATAAATGCATACACAGCAGAAGTGAATGATTCAATGTCCCCCTGTAAGAGACGTGTGCAGAGGTACGCAATGGAGACCATTTAAAGCAAGCATGTCAAACTCAAATGCTAACAAGGGCCAAATAAACAAGGTTTAAGTCTAGGTGGGCCGCAAAAAAAACAAAACTTAAATTTTCATAGAAACATATGTTTATTTCAAAAAGTACAGTGTGTGTGTGTGTGTGTGTGTGTGTGTGTGTGTGTGTGTGTGTGTGTGTGTGTGTGTGTGTGTGTGTGTGTGTGTGTGTGTGTGTGTCGGATGACCTCAACAAAAAAAAAGCCAGATGTGAATGATTCTGAACCCATTAACCAGTGTCAGGATGCCCCCTCTTAACAATTTCCAAAGCAGCAATCCCACCTGGGATCTTACCTGATCCGCAGTCTCTCAAGGTAGTATACTGGAGGGAGGTGTTCCTTACCTGTCTTCTAATGTCACCCGTGTGAAACTTTAGAGTCAGATCTGGAAGAAAGCAGAATAGGTTATTCGTTGTAGGTATAGGGCAGTTAAGATAAAAACGAAGAGAGTGGGTGAGGGTGACAGACAGAGAGAGGGTGACACAGAGAGAGAGAGAGAGGGTGACAGAGAGAGGGTGACAGAGAGAGGGTGACAGACAGAGAGGGAGACAGACAGAGAGGGAGACAGACAGAGAGGGAGACAGACAGAGAGGGAGACAGACAGAGAGGGAGACAGACAGAGAGGGAGACAGACAGAGAGGGAGACAGACAGAGAGGGAGACAGACAGAGAGGGAGACAGACAGAGAGGGTGGCAGACAGAGAGGGAGGCAGACAGAGAGGGAGGCAGACAGAGAAGGAGGCAGACAGACAGAGAGGGAGGCAGACAGACAGAGAGGGAGGCAGACAGACAGAGAGGGAGGCAGACAGACAGAGAGGGAGGCAGAGAGACAGAGAGGGAGACAGACAGACAGAGAGGGAGGCAGACAGACAGACAGAGAGGGAGGCAGACAGACAGACAGAGAGGGAGGCAGACAGACAAACAGAGAGGGAGGCAGACAGAGAGGGAGGCAGACAGAGAGGGAAGCAGACAGAGAGGGAGGCAGACAGAGAGGGAGGCAGACAGAGAGGGAGGCAGACAGAGAGGGGGAGGGTGGGAGAGTGAGAGAGGGTGGGAGAGTGAGAGAGGGTGGGAGAGTGAGAGAGGGTGAGAGAGGGTGTGAGAGTGAGAGAGGGTGTGAGAGTGAGAGAGGGTGTGAGAGTGAGAGAGGGTGTGAGAGAGGGTGGGAGAGTGAGAGAGGGTGGGAGAGTGAGAGAGGGTGGGAGAGTGAGAGAGGGTGGGAGAGTGAGAGAGGGTGGGAGAGTGAGAGAGGGTGGGAGAGTGAGAGAGAGTGGGAGAGAGAGAGAGAGGGTGGTTGACTGACTCACCGGGCCCGGGACGTCAACCCCGGCAAACCCCCCTGTTGGCGGCCTTGTCCCTCATTCTCTCTCTACTTCCCCCCCATTTTCTCTCCCTTCCCTCCCCACCCCCATTCTCGCAATCCCCTCTTCTTTCTCCCCACCCATCTCCCTCTCCCCCCCTCCATTCTCTCCCCCCCCTCCATTCTCTCCCCCCCTCCATTCTCTCCCCCCCCCCATTCTCTCTCTGACCTGCACAGACGCACACAGCCACTGACCTACAAACACACACAGACAGACCAACAAAGACACTGACCATGCACAGACACCCACACAGTCACTGCTAGCCTGCACAGACATACACACACAGCCACTGATACACACACACACACACTCTCCCCCCACCACACACACTCTCCCCCCCACCACACACACACACTCTCCCCCCCACCACACACACACACACACTCTCCCCCCCCACCACACACACACACTCTCCCCCCACACACACACTCTCCCCCCACACACACACAATCTCCCCCCCACACACACACTCTCCCCCCCCACACACACTCTCCCCCCACACACACTCTCCCCCCCACACACACACACTCTCCCCCACACACACCCACCCCCTCCCACACACACACAATCTCCCCCCCCACACACACTCTCCCCCCCCCACACACACACTCTCCCCCCCCCCCACACACACACTCTCCCCCCCACACACAGGGGCAGGGGGTGACAGGGGCAGGGGTTGACAGGGGGTGACAGAGGCAGGGGGTGACAGGGGCAGGGGGTGACAGGGGTTGACAGGGGCAGGGGGTGACAGGGGCAGGGGTTGACAGGGGGTGACAGAGGCAGGGGGTGACAGAGGCAGGGTTTGACAGGGGGTGGCAGGGGGTGGCAGGGTGTGACAGGGTGTGACAGGGGCAGGGGGTGACAGGGGGTGACGGGCAGGGGGTGACGGGCAGGGGGTGACAGGGGCAGGGGGTGACAGGGGCAGGGGGTGACAGGGGCAGGGGGTGACAGAGGCAGGGGGTGACAGAGGGTGACAGAGGCAGGGGGTGACAGGGGGTGGCAGGGGATGACGGGCAGGGGGTGGCAGGGGATGACGGGCAGGGGGTGACAGGGGCAGGGGGTGACAGGGGCAGGGGGTGACAGGGGCAGGGGTCAGGTGGGTGACCCCAGGCTGGCCCCCATTCCCCATCATCATCTTATCCCCCACACCCTGCCCCCCATTACTATTAGTTGCCCAGGCTGGCCTGCGTGCCCCATCATATTCCCCACCCCATGATCATCTCGGCCCCCCCCCCCCCAAAAAGTATATTGTCCTTACCTTATTCCCAGGCTCCCAGGCAGGAGGCCGTCCCACAGACGTCTCTGAAGCTTTCTCCGCCGGGGAGTTGGCTCCGCCCCTGCTGTGCTCTCCACATCCCACACATGGCACGAGTGCAGGATGACTGCGCCCGGCCACCGTACAGCCCCAGCAGGCCAGCTCTTCCTTCAGCCGTGCTTGCCACATTGCCACCGCGCTCGCAACTCCCGGTCACACGCTTGCTACCGCCGCCCAAGCGCTCGCCAACGCACACGCCCTCTGCACCGTTAAATTGGCTGGGCCAGTGGTTCCCAAACTTTTTCGGTTCAAGGCTCCCCAAATCAATCAGAATTTTTTCAAGGCTCCCCAAGGCGATCAGGATTTTTCCGCGGCGCCCAAAGTAAAAACAAAGGTGTATATACATACCTAACAGTTGCAGTGCACAGTTGGTGTCTCTCTCAGACACTAACACACTCTCAATCTCTCTCTCTCTGATCTCACTCTCTCTCTCAGACCTCACTCTCTCTCTCTCTCTCTCTCTCTCTCTCTCAGACCTCTCTCTCTCTCTCTCTCTCTCTCTCTCTCTCTCTCTCTCAGACCTCTCTCTCTCTCTCTCTCTCTCTCTCTCAGACCTCTCTCTCTCTCTCAGACCTCTCTCTCACTCTCTCTCAGACCTCTCTCTCTCTCAGACCTCTCTCTCTCTCTCTCTCAGACCTCTCTCTCTCTCTCTCAGACCTCTCTCTCTCTCTCAGACCTCTCTCTCTCTCTCAGACCTCTCTCTCTCTCTCAGACCTCTCTCTCTCAGACCTCTCTCTCTCAGACCTCTCTCTCTCTCTCAGACCTCTCTCTCTCTCTCAGACCTCTCTCTCTCTCTCTCTCTCTCAGACCTCTCTCTCTCTCTCTCAGACCTCTCTCTCACTCTCTCTGTCAGACACACGTTTTTCATAGCAGCCCGTTTTTCACACCCACCCACCCGCAGCCCGTTTTTCACACCCACCCACCTGCAGCCCGTTTTTCACACCCACCCACAGCCCGTTTTTCACACCCACCCACCTGCAGCCCGTTTCTCACAAGACAGCCCGTTTTTCACAAACCTGCAGCCCATTTTTCCCACCGACCCACAGCCCGTTTTTCACAGCCACCCACCCACCTGCAGCCCGTTTTTCACAAAGCAGCCCGTTTTTCACACCCACCTGCAGCCCGTTTTTCACACCCACCCACCTGCAGCCCGTTTTTCACACCCACCTGCAGCCCGTTTTTCACACACACCCCCTGCAGCCTGTTTTTCACACACACACCCCCCCCGCAGCCCGTTTTTCACACACACACACACACACACACACACACACACACACACACACACACACACACACACACACACACACACACACACACACACACACACACACACACTGCAGCCCGTTTTTCACACACACTCTCAGACCTCTCTCTCTCTCTCTCTCTCTCTCTCTCTCTCTCTCTCTCTCAGACCTCTCTCTCTCTCTCTCTCTCTCTCTCTCAGACCTCTCTCTCTCTCTCTCAGACCTCTCTCTCTCAGACCTCTCTCTCTCTCTCTTTCTCAGACCTCTCTCTCTCTCTCTCTCTCTCTCTCTCAGACCTCTCTCTCTCTCTCTCTCAGACCTCTCTCTCTTACTCTCTCTGTCAGACACACGTTTTTCATAGCAGCCCGTTTTTCACACCCACCCACCTGCACCCCGTTTTTCACACCCACCCACCGCCCGTTTTTCACACCCACCCACCCACCCGCCCGCAGCCCGTTTTTCACACCCACCCACCCACCCGCAGCCCGTTTTTCAGACCCACCCACCCGCAGCCTGTTTTTCACACCCACCCATAGCCCGTTTTTCACAACCTGCAGCCCGTTTTTCACATCCAAACCAACCCACCCACCTGCAGCCCGTTTTTCACACCCACCCACAGCCCGTTTTTCACACCCACCCACCTGCAGCCCGTTTTTCACAAGAGCAGCCCGTTTTTCACATACCTGCAGCCCGTTTTTCACACCCACCCACCGCCCGTTTTTCACACCCACCCACCGCCCGTTTTTCACACCCACCCACCTGCAGCCCGTTTTTCACAAGAGCTGCCCATTTTTCACATACCTGCAGCCCGTTTTTCACACCCACCAGCAGCCCGTTTTTCACACCCACCCGCAGCCCGTTTTTCACACCCACCCACCTGCAGCCCGTTTTTCACACCCACCCACAGCCCGTTTTTCACACCCACCCACCTGCAACCCGTTTTTCACAACACAGCCCGTTTTTCACAAACCTGCAGCCCATTTTTCACACCGACCAACAGCCCGTTTTTCACACCCACAGCCCGTTTTTCACAGCCACCCACCCACCTGCAGCCCGTTTTTCACAAAGCAGCCCATTTTTCACACCCACCTGCAGCCCGTTTTTCACACCCACCCACCTGCAGCCCGTTTTTCACACCCACCTGCAGCCCGTTTTTCACACACACCCCCTGCAGCCTGTTTTTCACACACACACCCCCCCCCCCCCGCAGCCCGTTTTTCACACACACACACACACACACACACACACACACACACACACACACACACACACACACACACACACACACACACACACACACACACACACACACACACACACACCTTGGTGCTGCCTCTGTTTGGTGGTTCTGTAGCTGCAATGCCGGGCAGGCTGCAGCCCCATTGGATGGGCCGCTCCTCCGCTTCCCCGAGTGCCAAATTTCAAATCTGCCGCTCTCGGGGAAGTCTCTCCTCCTCTGCACGCATCAGCGCGCATGCGGAGGGTCAGGCGCTGCCACGGAGACCCGGCGCCGGCTTCAGAGGTTTTTTTTTTTTTTTAAATTAACTAGCAGCCCTTGTTTACCGCTGCTGGCGGCCTTGATCGCGGCGCCCCTCTAGCCAAGCCGCGGCGCACGCACACTTTGGGAAATACTGGGCTGGGCCGTGGGCTGTGGGCCGCAAAGATATTCGTTCTGGGCCGCATGTGGCCCGCGGGCTACAAGTTTGACATGCCTGATTTAAAGTGAAACTAAAATTAGCTTTATTGCGCCTGTCCCTTTAACACCGCAAAAGCATTCAAAATAAAACCTACTCCACTTTGGAGAATATCTATACATGTAGTCCAGCCCTCTCTAACTGGGTGGTTAGTTAAGCTAATTATCAGCTAGCTATATATATCTATATATATATATATCAGGATCCAGGTTTAGAAATCTTGTCCTCTTTGTCTTGCTGTCAGCCTGCAGTCTCTTAGCAGCTCAAGACATCTGTCTTTCCTGGGTCAGCCACAATTGTGGGACTAATGAATCCTCCTCCTCTGTCTCAGAACAGGCTTTTTCTTACAGAGTTCTGATTAGGCAGGTGGGGCTGGTTGATTGCAGATGTGCAATTAACAGCACACTGCTGGATTAGAGGAACATTTCTTAACAGGGGTAAGTCCCTGTTACACCCCCTTATGCAATATATGGCAAGGATTACTCAAGTACTGATGATGAATAGTTTTTTTGTGGTAAAAACACAGGAATGAATAACGTGTTATGGAAGGGGGTATCTGTAAGAGGAGGGGTATCTATCAGGGGAGGGGGTATCTGTAAGGGGAGGGGGTATCTGTAAGAGGAGGGGAATCTGTAAGGGGAGGGGGATTTGTAAGGGGAGGGGGATTTGTAAGGGGAGGGAGGATCTGTAAGGGGAGGGGATCTGTAAGGGGAGGGGAGATCTGTAAGGGGAGGGGAGATCTGTAAGGGGAGGGGAGATCTGTAAGGGGAGGGGAGATCTGTAAGGGGAGGGGAGATCTGTAAGGGGCGGGGGATCTGTAAGGGGAGGGGGATCTGTAAGGGGAGGGGGATCTGTAAGGGGAGGGGATCTGTAAGGGGAGGGGGATCTGTAAGGGGAGGGGGATCTGTAAGGGGAGGGGAATCTTTAAGGGGAGGGGGATCTGTAAGGGGAGGGGAATCTGTAAGGGGAGGGGGATCTGTAAGGGGAGGGGGATCTGTAAGGGGAGGGGGATCTGTAAGGGGAGGGGATCTGTAATGGGAGGGGGTATGTGTAAGGGGAGGGAGATCTGTAAGGGGATCTGTAAGGGGATCTGTATTTTTAAAGGGAGTGTTTGGGATTGTAATTACCAGGCACAACACAGGGTGAACAAACAGTGGATTTATTAAACCAAAGCTAACATTGGCATCAAGCATCAAAACACACACAGTATCCCATCTCAAGGGGAACTTACTGGACTGCTCGCTAGTTGCAGAGCGCTGGCGAAGCGACCTTAGTACGGTTGTCTCTAGTTTCTAAATTAGTTTTTAGTCCATGGTACCGAGGGGTCCTTTCTGCGGTCTGTATCTGTAATACAAGCGGGATCTCTAGTCACTAGACCAGACATCACAACTCTGGAAGTCCAGGTCGGCGTCCACTTGTATAGTTCTCGGTTTCCATACCCTGGAAGTCGGCGCCAACCAATCAGATTTGTCCCATTAACAACTCCCGACCAATCCTGAGTGAGGGGGGGGGGGGGAGGAACAGGGAAAGGGAATGTGTATCTAGAGGCGCCTAGATGAATAAATGAATAACAAAAAAGGATATAAAAACCAAGCCTGTTGGACGATCAGGAAATGGCTCCTCTGGGTGTGCTTAAAAGAAAAAAAGCACAACACATAGCATAATACTGTATGGTAAAAGGACAAACAACACTTAAGACAAACAGCATATAACAGATATGGATCAGCTGAGAGATCAGATAGGTGTAAAATTAAGATAAAAACATTTAATAACACAATTCATATAACATACATAGACATATAAAATGAATATGGACAATAAAAGATTAGTATAAGCATAATTCACTTTATTAATACAATTAATCTCACACACATCACTTCATATTACCACATAAGGTTTTATAGTATTTAATTCACTATAGTTAACACATTATGTTAAGCATACAGTATAGTTTATTATATCATTTTATGGTTCATATGCACTATATACTTGTTTAATATCATAGTCAATACACACATTAGTAGTTCACTATACACTTCCTATGTGGTCATATATATATATGGCCATATCAAACACTTAACAAATCACACTTTCACATTATCATCATTATTGTTTTATAGGGTTTTTTTTGTATTAGTTCTTTGTATGTCTTGTTTGTTACCAGCTGAGCTATCAGACACCAGCAGCACGATTAACATTGGCAAGGACTATTGAATGCGCATGTGTTTGAACACACAGCACGATCACGAACTGTCCAGCTTGCCCATATGCGCATGTGCACAAGTCTGCAGGTGAAAATTATTTAATTAATTATGGACGCTCTATTTAAAGGACCTTCATGGACTTTATTATTATATACCCCTGAGGAAGAAAGCGGTTAGCTTTCGAAACGCATAGGGTGGCGAATTAAGCACTTCTGCATCATTTGGTTGGCGATTCCCAATCCACGACAGCAGAGACGAATCAGCTTTTGCTGGCAGTTAACTAGCTGGTCGTTTGCGACATCGAGTCGAATCTGCTGCTGCCGATCTGGAAATAGCTGCACGTTTTCTCCAGTGTGCTGAGTGAGACCATCCGCCCACACGCCGGCTGGCGTGCACACCTTCCATGCATGGAGACGCCCAGGAGCAGCTAGCAGCTACCATCACAGAGAAGGGATACTCTCAAATATATCCACCGCTTGCCTATATCATCCATCTGGTGAGTGGGCATTTCATCTGACTCCGCCGGTGCTGCAGTGTGCTCATACTATTCTTTTATTATCCATATTCATTTTATATGTCTATGTATGTTATATGAATTGTGTTATTAAATGTTTTTATCGTAATTTTACACCTATCTGATCTCTCAGCTGATCCATATCTGTTATATGCTGTTTGTCTTAAGTGTTGTTTGTCCTTTTACCATACAGTATTATGCTATGTGTTGTGCTTTTTTTCTTTTAAGCACACCCAGAGGAGCCATTTCCTGATCGTTCAACAGGCTTGGTTTTTATATCCTTTTTTGTTATTCATTTATTCATCTAGGCGCCTCTAGATACACATTCCCTTTCCATGTGCATATCCTGACCAGGGGGTCAGTTTGTTGTATCGTAGGCAGCCCCTTATATTTGGATAATATCCACACTTAAGGTGTTATATCATATATTAATTGTTGTAAATTGGTTAGCGCTACCTGTTCCTTTGTTTTTTCCGGGGGGCAGGAACAGGCCAATACAGTGAAGGGGTGAAGGCAAGTGCCAAAAGGACTGCCCAGAGGTCGGGGGCTTGGAGTGTTGGAAATTGGAACGGACCAATAGAAAGAGCGCTGACGGGACTGGGAACAGACCGATCCCTGCTAACAGTTCCAGGTCCCCGCAGTGACAGACGCCATGCCACCAGTCTTGGAGTATATACTTTCCCAGCAGGCAGCCACATCCCTCAACACTCTCCCACTGTCTCTGGGACACAGTACCTGGCATGTACAATAGCCCAGCCTCTGATTCCGTGTATGCCTGGTAAAGCCATTGTACCTGACCCAGGCACACAGTGAGTCACACAGAAACCCAAACAGTGTTTCACGCAAAAAAACTGATACTGTAGTAATGGTGAAGGAAGGTGAGCGTAACGCAGAGGAATTTCTTAAAGTGAATGTAGTTTAATAGCACAGCACACAGATAGGATAATTGGACAGTCTGGCCTCAGTGTGAGGAGAACAAACACCTGATTAAGACAAATGATCTCTCCTTAAGCCCTGGTGTATATACCTGAAGGAATCAGCATCTCCACTTCATTCTTTCATCGCACATACAGTACTCATTCCCCCCTCCCCACCCCCTAGCTGTATATTCTTGTCAGCATTTTCCTATTACCTCCTCTCTGTATATTAGTGTAGGGGTTGGATGGTCTTGGATGTGTTTAGCAGATTTGGGTTAGTCCAGGTAATCGTGGTTGCAAAAGTTGTATCTTCTGGGAAGGTGTCACAGTTGTGCTCGCCACAAACCTGGGTCAGACCGCGTGGCTGAGGTGGGGTTGTAAAAGCACCGACCTTAGACCGCGCAGGCTGATCCGGATTGCGCAGTTCGTAGTTGTACGTAGCAGGGTCAGGACTGGAGAAGGCAGCATCGTCAGTGGACAAGCCAGGGTCAGGACTGGAGACATTAGGGTAAACGTTGTTCAAGCAGGAGTTCGGCAACAGGTAGTCAGGAGTTCCCCGCTTCAGCTTAAAAGCGTTAGCGTGGGAGTGGACTCTGCGCGTGCGGTGACCATGGCCAATGGTACTGGTCTCAGGAAGTGATAGGTAGACCGGAGTGGGCACACCGCCAGGCAGCAGTGGTAGATCAGTGCTTCAGCGCAAGAGTCCTGAGCAGGCTGGAGAATCCTCCGCTTCAGCGCAGGAACCAGGACACGGCCTCTGCAATAGAGAATGAGCAGCAGGCCCCAGGAACCAGGGAGCTGAAGACAACACTGGGGAACCCTCCGCTTCAGCACAGCAGACAGGAACAGACCACTGCGTGAGACTAGCAGCCGCTCTCAGGAAACAGGGAGCTGAAGTCAACAAGGAGAGTACTCCGCTTCAGTACAGGAGACAGGAACTGACCGCTGCGTGAGACTAGCAGCCGGTCTCAGGAAACAGGGAGCTGAAGTCAACAAGGAGAGTACTCCGCTTCAGTACAGGAGACAGGAACTGACCGCTGCGTGAGACTAGCAGCCGGTCTCAGGAAACAGGGAGCTGAAGTCAACAAGGAGAGTACTCCGCTTCAGTACAGGAGACAGGAACTGACCGCTGCGTGAGACTAGCAGCCGGTCTCAGGAAACAGGGAGCTGAAGTCAACAAGGAGAGTACTCTGCTTCAGCACAGGAGACAGGAACAGAACTCTGCGTGAACTAGGGAATAGAACTAGAGAGATTAGAACACAACAGAGCCAAGCCATAGGGCTTGTGGCAGAACACTTGTGAAAACCAGGAAGGGTTATGCTCGGCAGAGGAGGATTGTGGGGATGCAGTACTTAAAGGCCAGCGGGCCAATCCCTGGAGGAGGGTGTGAAGGCACTGCTCCAATGAGTGAGAACAAGGCTAGGTTGCAGTGATAGCTTGCACAGCTGCAGTAGATACCAGAGGGACTGTTCAAGGACTGCACAGGTCTGTGAGGCAAGGTAAGCAGTAAACTGAGGTGTGGATTCCTTACATTATCCCCCCCTTCACGTGAGACCTCTGGGCGAACATGACCACTCATAGAGTTGGGGGACCTGGAATTGTTCCTGAACTGTCTAGGATTGGGGGTAGAGTCGTGGTCCAGAGACTCATGGTCACTCCTTTGTGTACCCCCACCCCCCGGTGAGAACTGTGGCCAGACAGGCCCATTCATGGGTCTCGGGGACACTGAGTTGTTCCTAAAGTTTTTTAGGCGGAAAGGGATCCATAAACGAGCAGTTCCTTGGTGAGTACTGTTCTAGGATATGAGAGTGGTGGTAGAGACATCATTGGTACGTGGCTCGCCCCGCGAAATGGCTTGGGAATCCTAGGCTGTGAAGAACCAGAGGGTTCCGGAGCAGAAACGGCAGAAGAGCCCCCACTGGGAGCCCAGTCTTTAGTAATGGGACCAGAATTTAGGATAAGCGGCCTTGATAGTTGATCGAATATAGCAGGGCGACCTTCGGGACAGACAAAGTCTTCGCTGACCTCTGCATGTAGGAATTTGAGAGGGACTTTATAGAGTGAGAAAGGGGGTGGCCCGGGATTAAAGGGGTTGCACCCCATTTGGCCATCCCCTGACCTCACCAGGGAGACAAGGGGTTAACTGGGCTGAGATCCAGAAATGTGATTAAACCCTAGTTATGACATGAAAATGTGTATTCCCCTGTTCCCATGCTTTATTGTAATATCTGGTTTAATCAGTGTCTGCATCACACACCCTAGGATCCATCCGGGAGCACAAGGGTTAATAGTTGTTTAGTGATTATAGCCCTTTGTGTAATTTTCCCGCCTTTTCAGGCACCATTTTGCAGGGTCCCATAGGCCGCCATTGGGGCTCCATGTGTTTCAATGGCGAATCTTGCTGTTTGGGTCCTGTTTCCTGTGAAGACCAGCAGATGGCGTCCGAGAGGAGAAGCGGCGGTTTCCCATTGTAAGTCAATGGGCCCATTGACTTCAATGGAGAATCCTCGAAGGAGCTTTCCAGGAACGAGTTGGCTGCCGTCCAAACCGCAAAACCGCAAAGCGGATACATTTTCAATAAGAGAGCTTTGATCGCTTAGCAGTCAAGTTCAACGACAAGTGGCGTGGGAATAAACAGTTCTAGAGCACCTAGAAAGAAAAATTCTTTCTGCCCCTAGTTCCTAGACCTCCCCCCACTCGACCACAACCGGGTCCCGAATCCTGGACCCCCGATAAGGGTCGAACCGAGAAGAGCGGGTCGTGCCATAGGTTCCAATGACAGCGGCAGAAACAGCTCAAGAAAACGGCTAAGTGTCAAAAGCTGAAATTTGGGAATCCATAGCTCCGGTTCCGGAGGATCCAGAGGATCAGGGTTTGGGGTACCTGTAGTCACTGCTCCGGCATCGCTGCAGAACCATCCTTGACCCTCTTGGACCAACTCGACGAAGTATGGACCCCCCTGAAGGTTCTCGACTTTTCCCATAGACTCCAATGGCGGCCAATCTCCATTGACCGGCTATGGCGGAAAACCCCCATTGACTTCAACGGCGGCGCAGCCCCGTTGAAAGTCTATGGCGGCGGATTCCCATAGCCGCGGTTTGCCATTGAAAGTCTATGGCGGCGGAGCCCGTTGTTTTCAATGGGGATTTAGTGAAAGCAGACAGCAGACAGGAACAGACCGCTGCGTGAGACTAGCAGCCGCTCTCAGGAAACAGGGAGCTGAAGTCAACAAGGAGAGTACTCCGCTTCAGTACAGGAGACAGGAACTGACCGCTGCGTGAGACTAGCAGCCGGTCTCAGGAAACAGGGAGCTGAAGTCAACAAGGAGAGTACTCCGCTTCAGTACAGGAGACAGGAACTGACCGCTGCGTGAGACTAGCAGCCGGTCTCAGGAAACAGGGAGCTGAAGTCAACAAGGAGAGTACTCTGCTTCAGCACAGGAGACAGGAACAGAACTCTGCGTGAACTAGGGAATAGAACTAGAGAGATTAGAACACAACAGAGCCAAGCCATAGGGCTTGTGGCAGAACACTTGTGAAAACCAGGAAGGGTTATGCTCGGCAGAGGAGGATTGTGGGGATGCAGTACTTAAAGGCCAGCGGGCCAATCCCTGGAGGAGGGTGTGAAGGCACTGCTCCAATGAGTGAGAACAAGGCTAGGTTGCAGTGATAGCTTGCACAGCTGCAGTAGATACCAGAGGGACTGTTCAAGGACTGCACAGGTCTGTGAGGCAAGGTAAGCAGTAAACTGAGGTGTGGATTCCTTACATTATCCCCCCCTTCACGTGAGACCTCTGGGCGAACATGACCACTCATAGAGTTGGGGGACCTGGAATTGTTCCTGAACTGTCTAGGATTGGGGGTAGAGTCGTGGTCCAGAGACTCATGGTCACTCCTTTGTGTACCCCCACCCCCCGGTGAGAACTGTGGCCAGACAGGCCCATTCATGGGTCTCGGGGACACTGAGTTGTTCCTAAAGTTTTTTAGGCGGAAAGGGATCCATAAACGAGCAGTTCCTTGGTGAGTACTGTTCTAGGATATGAGAGTGGTGGTAGAGACATCATTGGTACGTGGCTCGCCCCGCGAAATGGCTTGGGAATCCTAGGCTGTGAAGAACCAGAGGGTTCCGGAGCAGAAACGGCAGAAGAGCCCCCACTGGGAGCCCAGTCTTTAGTAATGGGACCAGAATTTAGGATAAGCGGCCTTGATAGTTGATCGAATATAGCAGGGCGACCTTCGGGACAGACAAAGTCTTCGCTGACCTCTGCATGTAGGAATTTGAGAGGGACTTTATAGAGTGAGAAAGGGGGTGGCCCGGGATTAAAGGGGTTGCACCCCATTTGGCCATCCCCTGACCTCACCAGGGAGACAAGGGGTTAACTGGGCTGAGATCCAGAAATGTGATTAAACCCTAGTTATGACATGAAAATGTGTATTCCCCTGTTCCCATGCTTTATTGTAATATCTGGTTTAATCAGTGTCTGCATCACACACCCTAGGATCCATCCGGGAGCACAAGGGTTAATAGTTGTTTAGTGATTATAGCCCTTTGTGTAATTTTCCCGCCTTTTCAGGCACCATTTTGCAGGGTCCCATAGGCCGCCATTGGGGCTCCATGTGTTTCAATGGCGAATCTTGCTGTTTGGGTCCTGTTTCCTGTGAAGACCAGCAGATGGCGTCCGAGAGGAGAAGCGGCGGTTTCCCATTGTAAGTCAATGGGCCCATTGACTTCAATGGAGAATCCTCGAAGGAGCTTTCCAGGAACGAGTTGGCTGCCGTCCAAACCGCAAAACCGCAAAGCGGATACATTTTCAATAAGAGAGCTTTGATCGCTTAGCAGTCAAGTTCAACGACAAGTGGCGTGGGAATAAACAGTTCTAGAGCACCTAGAAAGAAAAATTCTTTCTGCCCCTAGTTCCTAGACCTCCCCCCACTCGACCACAACCGGGTCCCGAATCCTGGACCCCCGATAAGGGTCGAACCGAGAAGAGCGGGTCGTGCCATAGGTTCCAATGACAGCGGCAGAAACAGCTCAAGAAAACGGCTAAGTGTCAAAAGCTGAAATTTGGGAATCCATAGCTCCGGTTCCGGAGGATCCAGAGGATCAGGGTTTGGGGTACCTGTAGTCACTGCTCCGGCATCGCTGCAGAACCATCCTTGACCCTCTTGGACCAACTCGACGAAGTATGGACCCCCCTGAAGGTTCTCGACTTTTCCCATAGACTCCAATGGCGGCCAATCTCCATTGACCGGCTATGGCGGAAAACCCCCATTGACTTCAACGGCGGCGCAGCCCCGTTGAAAGTCTATGGCGGCGGATTCCCATAGCCGCGGTTTGCCATTGAAAGTCTATGGCGGCGGAGCCCGTTGTTTTCAATGGGGATTTAGTGAAAGCAGACAGCAGACAGGAACAGACCGCTGCGTGAGACTAGCAGCCGCTCTCAGGAAACAGGGAGCTGAAGTCAACAAGGAGAGTACTCCGCTTCAGTACAGGAGACAGGAACTGACCGCTGCGTGAGACTAGCAGCCGGTCTCAGGAAACAGGGAGCTGAAGTCAACAAGGAGAGTACTCCGCTTCAGTACAGGAGACAGGAACTGACCGCTGCGTGAGACTAGCAGCCGGTCTCAGGAAACAGGGAGCTGAAGTCAACAAGGAGAGTACTCTGCTTCAGCACAGGAGACAGGAACAGAACTCTGCGTGAACTAGGGAATAGAACTAGAGAGATTAGAACACAACAGAGCCAAGCCATAGGGCTTGTGGCAGAACACTTGTGAAAACCAGGAAGGGTTATGCTCGGCAGAGGAGGATTGTGGGGATGCAGTACTTAAAGGCCAGCGGGCCAATCCCTGGAGGAGGGTGTGAAGGCACTGCTCCAATGAGTGAGAACAAGGCTAGGTTGCAGTGATAGCTTGCACAGCTGCAGTAGATACCAGAGGGACTGTTCAAGGACTGCACAGGTCTGTGAGGCAAGGTAAGCAGTAAACTGAGGTGTGGATTCCTTACATTATCCCCCCCTTCACGTGAGACCTCTGGGCGAACATGACCACTCATAGAGTTGGGGGACCTGGAATTGTTCCTGAACTGTCTAGGATTGGGGGTAGAGTCGTGGTCCAGAGACTCATGGTCACTCCTTTGTGTACCCCCACCCCCCGGTGAGAACTGTGGCCAGACAGGCCCATTCATGGGTCTCGGGGACACTGAGTTGTTCCTAAAGTTTTTTAGGCGGAAAGGGATCCATAAACGAGCAGTTCCTTGGTGAGTACTGTTCTAGGATATGAGAGTGGTGGTAGAGACATCATTGGTACGTGGCTCGCCCCGCGAAATGGCTTGGGAATCCTAGGCTGTGAAGAACCAGAGGGTTCCGGAGCAGAAACGGCAGAAGAGCCCCCACTGGGAGCCCAGTCTTTAGTAATGGGACCAGAATTTAGGATAAGCGGCCTTGATAGTTGATCGAATATAGCAGGGCGACCTTCGGGACAGACAAAGTCTTCGCTGACCTCTGCATGTAGGAATTTGAGAGGGACTTTATAGAGTGAGAAAGGGGGTGGCCCGGGATTAAAGGGGTTGCACCCCATTTGGCCATCCCCTGACCTCACCAGGGAGACAAGGGGTTAACTGGGCTGAGATCCAGAAATGTGATTAAACCCTAGTTATGACATGAAAATGTGTATTCCCCTGTTCCCATGCTTTATTGTAATATCTGGTTTAATCAGTGTCTGCATCACACACCCTAGGATCCATCCGGGAGCACAAGGGTTAATAGTTGTTTAGTGATTATAGCCCTTTGTGTAATTTTCCCGCCTTTTCAGGCACCATTTTGCAGGGTCCCATAGGCCGCCATTGGGGCTCCATGTGTTTCAATGGCGAATCTTGCTGTTTGGGTCCTGTTTCCTGTGAAGACCAGCAGATGGCGTCCGAGAGGAGAAGCGGCGGTTTCCCATTGTAAGTCAATGGGCCCATTGACTTCAATGGAGAATCCTCGAAGGAGCTTTCCAGGAACGAGTTGGCTGCCGTCCAAACCGCAAAACCGCAAAGCGGATACATTTTCAATAAGAGAGCTTTGATCGCTTAGCAGTCAAGTTCAACGACAAGTGGCGTGGGAATAAACAGTTCTAGAGCACCTAGAAAGAAAAATTCTTTCTGCCCCTAGTTCCTAGACCTCCCCCCACTCGACCACAACCGGGTCCCGAATCCTGGACCCCCGATAAGGGTCGAACCGAGAAGAGCGGGTCGTGCCATAGGTTCCAATGACAGCGGCAGAAACAGCTCAAGAAAACGGCTAAGTGTCAAAAGCTGAAATTTGGGAATCCATAGCTCCGGTTCCGGAGGATCCAGAGGATCAGGGTTTGGGGTACCTGTAGTCACTGCTCCGGCATCGCTGCAGAACCATCCTTGACCCTCTTGGACCAACTCGACGAAGTATGGACCCCCCTGAAGGTTCTCGACTTTTCCCATAGACTCCAATGGCGGCCAATCTCCATTGACCGGCTATGGCGGAAAACCCCCATTGACTTCAACGGCGGCGCAGCCCCGTTGAAAGTCTATGGCGGCGGATTCCCATAGCCGCGGTTTGCCATTGAAAGTCTATGGCGGCGGAGCCCGTTGTTTTCAATGGGGATTTAGTGAAAAAACGTGATTTAATTTACAGCTGAGTTTTTTGTATTAAAATAGGAAACGGTTTTAAGTGTATTTGTGTAACTCCGGTTCCGAAGGTCGTAGCAAGTCTCAAATTGGACCATAGGGTGTCCCAGTTCCGGCATTGAGAACTGGGAAGTTTGGATATTTTAATATGTTTGTGTTTTATCCTTCATACTGTGTCCTAAAGCAGGGATAAAACCCAGAGGAAATTCCTTTGCATACCAGGGTAGCATATGGCCAGAGAGGCGACCCAATGTCTAGGATTTAAGTATTGTTCAAAGGATTTTGTCACCTCCACTGTTTACATGAGGGCTGAGATTACTCAAACCAGAGCAGTCTTTAAGTGTCCCATTTAACACCTTACAACAAAGAAAATCCTGCCAGGAATCCAATCTGGTAGACTAGCTGGCATTGCTGATGCAGATGAGGGGCTACAGAAATGAGACCCCAGAGTTATAATGCGCATGTACCAGCTAGCAGGGGGCATGTATCAAAATGTGTTCCCACGTTAATGAGTGGCTAGAGGTAATTGAAGACCAATCACCTGTATTCAATGTTAAGGATAGGGTACAAAAGGTTTATAAACTGTTGTCCACCCTTTATCCTTTGTCTTCTGATATCATCTGAATTGTTACCTGATTGCGAGAGAATTGCTATGCAACATACTTCTCATCCCCCATCCCCAAAGTAAGTGTACTTCTTGTCTGTTACTGTATTATTTTGTGTGTTCACCTATCCAAAGGAATAAATATACTTTATTATATCTAAGCCTCGTTCAGTTCAAACCCAGTATTTGGTGTAAATTACAACCTGTGATAAGCTATCGTCACAGACTTCTCCTCCAGAGGTCTCCCAGGTAGTGGTCAGCGAGGGTATAGGGTGGGTGGGAGCATTTCCCGGTATTGGTATGGAAGGTGACAAGGCAAGCATTAAACCAGACATAGAGACCGAAATCTTGGGATACGTACAGAGTATTTCCAACTCAGAGGAAATAACAGGGGCAACCGAAGGTTCCGAGGGGGAAAACCATGGTTTCACAGAGGCAGAGAAGCAATCAGCAGTGGAGCTCCCAAATACTGGGGAACCCTCAGTGGGAGATAATATTGTCTGGGGATTAGGAATAGGCTTTGGAGCTTTAATATCAGGAACTTGAGAATAAGGCAGAGCAAGGGTAGCAAGGGTAGCGGCGGGAGGGAAGCTAACATCAGAAGCTGAAGTCTGTACTTCAGTGACAGGGACCTGAGAGACAACAAGCAGCAAGTAGGAACTATGGAAACTCTTAATGGCAGACACCTTAGGAGCACAAGGAGTCTTATCCAAAACTGCAAGGGCCCTAACAACAGGGGTACTTGACATGACAAAAACATGAATAGGCGTGTTTACTAGTGCAAAAATTCTGATAACAGGAGTCCTAGCCAGTAGTGAGGGTGTCTGGGTTTGACTAGTGAGAAAATCAGATATAGTGATAAGTGACTTAGCATCAATCACTGAGGTTCTAGGTTTGCTGGACATGTGTGAAAAAATACCCTTTAAGACAGGAGCTTTAATTTTTTCCCCGAGTAACCCAACGGTTGCTGGGGCATATTTAGACACAGTGCTGAGGGACTGAGGTTTAGCAAGGGCAGGAAAACTAAATAGCTCAGATTTAAACACCAGGACTTGTAATATAGGCAGGGTGGTCTCAGACTGTACTAAGGGCGTAACAGATATGCTGATCCCTGGAGGGTTTGCATAGGCAGAGAAATCAGGGGAACCAAAAGCAAGGACTTCCTCTATAGGAGGAGATTCTGAATCTGAAGGAAGGTGTTTACCTCTCAGAGTATCAAGACCGGCAAGGCAAATTTCAGAGAGAAATTGCCCCTATTATTTCCTCTGAGTTGGAAATACTCTGTACGTATCCCAAGATTTCGGTCTCTATGTCTGGTTTAATGCTTGCCTTGTCACCTTCCATACCAATACCGGGAAATGCTCCCACCCACCCTATACCCTCGCTGACCACTACCTGGGAGACCTCTGGAGGAGAAGTCTGTGACGATAGCTTATCACAGGTTGTAATTTACACCAAATACTGGGTTTGAACTGAACGAGGCTTAGATATAATAAAGTATATTTATTCCCAGCTGCATGAAGTTTGCACACACATACTGTGCCTGTGTAACTTGCAACAATGTTGCATTTCTTGCCTCTGGGCTTGGAATCAGTGAGCTGCTACTGCAGTTTCTGAGATCCTCACCAGAATGGGCTAGTCTGCCCCCCCTCCTGTTTGTTCAGACATAGTCTGCCCCTAGACTATTCCTTTACCCACACTGCCCCTCACTTCATTTTCCACCCTGGAGACAGTGAGTACAAGACCCTTCTCTGTTCACCCCCCGTGGTGAGGCCATCTCTTTTTACCGGTTTCTAACTAATAATCACCACTACATACCATCCACAATTATCTGTATCCTGCTGCCTTTTCCCAATAAAGTGGAGGAAATATTACAGGGCTTGGAGTGATTTAAAAGGGAACTGAGTTAATGCTATCGGGAGCCATTCACACATCAAACGTGACCCTGGCTTCAGAAAAGTAAAAAGAGGACCGTGTGCCTTGGGGACACACACAGAGGAGCTGCTACCCACAGCCTTTATGCTAAAGAAACAGCAAGCAGCTTACACAGCAAATAAACAGCAATCTCTCACCCCCATGTACAAGCATGTACAAGCATACTGCTCCACGTTGCTACACAGAGCCACCAGCCTCTACACAGCAAACAACTACAGCTTTATGCAAAGACAAGTGAGCAGCCTTACTTTGCTAATAAGAATACAGAATAGTCTCTGCACAAGCAGCAGCTTTACTCTGCCAGACAGGGCAGCAAGCCTTATACAGCAAACTGCACACAGCCTGTAGCCTTACAGATAAGCAAACTACCTTGCACACAAGGCAGCAGCGTTGCAAACTGACAGTACAGCTTACACACAAACCTAATTGCCTTTCTCTGTCTGAGTTCACCCTCTGCACAGCCCCATAGTGAGGATCCACCATCTCACCTACCCCTGCGCACGTCCCCACCTGTGAGTACAGCTACCCCTACGCTGCACGCTGCAGGACACCGCTCGGCATCATCTGAGACAGACGCCCATCGCTGACACAGGTAAAAGACCGCACGCCACACGCACTGGCTAAAGGCCTACACACACCTACAGCATGGCAGAACTCAGAGCCTCACCAGACATCACGCAGGAGAGTGATCACTCAGACACAGAGATCGCTGCGCAACTGCAACAGGCGCAGACAGACGCAAGGCCTAAATGGACAGTCACACTGACACAAAAGGCCCGCGAAAAATATGAGACTGACATTGAAGCGCACCGCGCTAAATTAGAGTTGGCCTGGGAAACAACCACACTTGGGATATGCAATGTCGCCGGCGCTGGTAACTAGATACAACAGCTCGAGCAGGCAATAACTCAATTGAAGATAGATCACTCGCGCTATCAAGCACTGTCACAGGCATATTTCACCTATCTAACAAGAACTAACACGAAAGATAGCATACGAGAGCACGACCTACAAAAGGCGATTGACCTAGAACGTAATGGCATCGTGCAAACCGCCATCACGGAAGCTGAGAATAAGAGAAAGGACCTTCTGCAGGAAACCGCATCGCAGCGCTCAAGCACATCCAGACACTCATGAAGATCAGCAAGATCAGCGCAATCTCACGCGTCAAGCGCAAGCGCAAACGCTACCAAGGCGCGAGCCACCGCAGAGGCCGCACGTGCCAGGGCCGAAAATAGTCGCAGAGAGGCAGCCATAAGAGCAGGAAGAGCGCGCATAGAAGAGGAGGAACAGACAGCCGCCGCTAACGCCGCCACTGCCGCCGCTACTGCCGCCGCTACTGCCGCAGCCAATGCGCGTAGGAAAGCCGAATTTGATGCGGAACTAGAGGCGCTTAATCAAGAGAAGGAAGCCGCTGCCGCCATAGCCCAAGCTGAAGTCCTAGAAGCAGCCGCGCAACAGGACGGCCGGGAGCAACCGTACAGACGGATTGCCTCAGAGGATCCAGCCCAACGCACTGAAGACTACGTAAGGAGCCTCTTCAGCGTAAACACCAGCGCACCATCTCAACACGGATGGAGTGACTCCACAGACACCGAAGACTTGCTAGGCCCACGAGGAGAAGATGCTGTTCCTTCAATGGTACATGCTGCCTGGGATAGCCACAGCCGCAACAGTGATCCACACGCCAGCGAGCACACGGATGCACCACAACAGGCTCGCAATCCAGGTACACCCACGCGGGAGAAAACAGCCCCTCACACTGGCCAGCAGCCATCACGCGTCCACGCCAAGAAAGAGGCGACCGCACAGACCCTCCCAGCAACTACCTCAGAACGGGACAAACACGCCGATGCCTCAGGCCTGACAGACATAGTCAAGTACATGATCCGGCGTGACCTGGTGCAAGCAGGACTCACCAGCTTCGACGACCGCCCTGAGAACTACCAGACGTGGAAGTTCACGTTCAAAGACGCAATCAACAGCTTGGACTTCTCAGCAAGGGAAGAGCTCAACTTGCTATTCAAGTTCCTGGGGAACGAATCCAGAGAGCACGCGAATAGACTGCGGGTGGCCAATGCGCACCAACCCCAAGTAGGTCTTGACCTAGTGTGGGAAAGGCTAGAAGAGTCCTACGGCAGCCCCGAAGCAGTCGAGGATTCGCTCTTCAAAAGAGTCGACAGCTTCCCCAAGATCACAACCAAAGACTACTCGAAGTTACGAGAGCTCGGGTACCTGCTGCAAGAACTGGAGTTCGCAAGGAAAGACCATTCCTTAATAGGTCTCAACGTCCTAGACTCAGCTCGTGGAGTGAGACCCATCCTGGAGAAGCTACCCTTCAACCTCCAAGAAAAATGGATTTCACAAGGCTCCAAATACAAAAGGGAGAAACAAGTCGTCTACCCCCCATTCTCAGTTTTCTTGAGCTTCATTCGCGAAGCAGCCAGGACAAGGAACGACCCCAGCTTCTTCTTAGGTGCGCAAACCACACACAGTGCAAGCAGCCTGAGGACAGAGAGACCATTGGCGAGATACGGTAACACCCAAACACCCATCTCGGTCCACAGGACGAACGTGCCTCCCACGACCCAAACTACTCCCGATCATATGGTCGCCGGAGACAAGAAACCAAGGGACCTTAACAAAGAATGCCCTATACACAGAAGGCCGCATCCGCTTAACGAGTGTATCGGATTCAGAATGAAACCCATAGAGGAGCGAAAGAACTTACTCAGGGAATGGGGAGCTTGTTTCAAATGTTGTGCTTCCACAACTCATTTATTCAAAGACTGTAAAGAAGAAATCAAATGTACGGTGTGCGAAAGTGACAAGCACGTGACATCGTTACACCCAGAGGCATTGACACCCCACCAACTCAACAACCCATCCTCCGTAGCGGAGCATGGCGGGGAGGAACAAGAAGGAGAGTCAACATCCGTCACATCTCAGCGCACTGAGGTTTGCGGAAAAGAAGGTGACAAAATGTCCTGCTCCAAAATATGTCTTGTCGCAGTGCACCCCCAGGGACAACCTGAGAAGGCTATTCGGATGTATGCAATCCTCGACGACCAAAGCAACAGATCATTGGCGAAGACGGAGTTCTTCAACCTATTCAACTTACAGGACAATACCTCACCCTACACCCTCAGAACCTGTGCAGAGTCAACAGGGAGAAGAGCAAGCGGTTACGTCATACGTTCAGTGGATAACAGAGTGAAGATAGCTCTCCCCACACTCATCGAGTGCAGCCACATGGCCACAAACAGGGACGAGATTCCCACACCGGACATGGCACGCCATTACCCGCACCTCAGAGGAATAGCCAACTACATCCTGCCGGTAGAACAAGGCGCCAAGATCTTGCTGCTGCTCGGTAGGGACATCATGAGGGTACATAAAGTCCGTAAACAGCTTAACGGACCCCACAACGCGCCATACGCTCAAAGACTTGACCTAGGATGGGTGATAGTGGGCAACGCGTGCACCGACAAAGAGCATGGACGAGACTGTGTTGACGCCCGCAGAACGGTGGTAACAGAATGTGGACACACATCCCTCTCTGAATCATGTCTTGGCCATCTCCAAGTGACCGAAGGGCCAAGTGAAGAGAAAAGACAAGGTCATAGCCCTGAGGTCAACAAAAACATCCTTGCATCGGGGGGTTGTGACAATGGCCTAAGATGCTTAGCGGTTCAGATAACCAAGGATGATGAGTCGACTCCACTGAAGGAAGAAAGTAACCTCCAAAAGGTGACCGACAAAGGGGTCATCCAAAAGACAATAAACAATCGGACGATCCTCCCGCGAGCAATGGCACGGCTAGGACGTACAGTCGGTCCTCTCCACAGAGTATCCAGCGATAAAGCAGCCAGCTGTCACAGCTGGCATAACCGCAAAAGACTGCGCCCTACAGGTGAAGCCACAGTGTCAAAAGGACTGTTCGTTCACACACGTAAGAGGAGACAGTTGCAGAGACATTTCCCAAAAGGATTTACAAGGACAAAAGAGACTGTTCTTCGTCATGTCCAGGGAGAGAACAACCTCCTGAGGGCAGTCAACAAAGAGACACAAAAGCGTTTCACCAAATTACGTGGAGATGTTCTCGTGCAAGAGAAAAGCACCGATGACCTACGGTGCACAGCGTTCCAGACAACAAGGGATAACGACAAGCAAACACCATCGAGGGAAGATAGAGGATTCCCGAGGTTAACAACCAAGGAGCTCTCCAAAGACGGACCAGGCAGTTGGGTGAACCCGCTACCATTCCGTTCACCAAGAAGGCGCTTCCAAAACAATGGAGAACATGCCATCCCTAGGTTCACTTCGCACCTCTGCGACCTACAAAGGGAACCAGAGACAAAAAACAACTTTGTGGCCTTCATCCAGAAGATATTCCTTACCGGCCACGCAAAGCCAGCACCTCTAATGAAGAAAGGTGAAGAATGCCGGAACCTCCAATCATCTGGGGCCTACCACCCTCAGGAACCCGATCAAATCCGGGTAGTGTTAAGCCCCAGCACTCAGTTTCAGGGAGTCTCCCTGAACGAGGCCCTCTTTACTGGACTAGATTCGACAACCAGTCTTCCAGGAGTGTTGTTCCGCTTCCGCAAGGGGCCAAAAGCCATCTCCTTCTGCCAAACGCCAGGTGATAGAGCGACAGGCTACCACGACTGGCATACCTACAAGGGGATACGTTCTGTGGGTAAAACTACAGAGACAAAAAGACTGTTCTCTCACAAGGCTAAAAGGAAACAGTGCCAGAGACTTTTACACAAAGACATTGTGGTGCAACCAGCAAACCTGGAGCTGTGCATCCACCCTGCATCCTTTGCCAAAGAACCTTGACCAAGGGACCTTGATACCAGTTATACCGGCCGGTGTCACATCGCTATGTGGACATGGACTCTTGCATCGATTGAGAATGTGATGTTATCTTTGTTATGCATTGCACATATGTTCCACATAGTCTGTTATATAGTGGTATCTACAGATACCAGACGGGGAGTGTCATGGAACCAGAACTACCTTTCGACTCACCCCCCTCTCTCCTTTGTAGCTTCTGCCTGTCAGATCTTATTCCCAGCTGCATGGAGTTTGCACACACATACTGTGCCTGTGTAACTTGCAACAATGTTGCATTTCTTGCCTCTGGGCATGGAATCAGTGAGCTGCTACTGCAGTTTCTGAGATCCTCACCAGAATGGGCTAGTCTACCCCCCCTCCTGTTTGTTCAGACATAGTCTGCCCCTAGACTATTCCTTTACCCACACTGCCCCTCACTTCCTTTTCCACCCTGGAGACAGTGAGTACAAGACCCTTCTCTGTTCACCCCCCATGGTGAGGCCATCTCTTTTTACCGGTTTCTAACTAATAATCACCACTACATACCATCCACAAGTATCTGTATCTTGCTGCCTTTTCCCAATAAAGTGGAGGAAATATTACAGGGCTTGGAGTGATTTAAAAGGGAACTGAGTTAATGCTATCGGGAGCCATTCACACATCAAACATGACCCTGGCTTCAGAAAAGGCATTGCAAAGGGGTTAAACCTGCTAACATAAATGGATCTTCCATCCGAGGTAGTATTTCGCATAGATACTGGGACTGGTCTGCAGGCCAGGACAGGATTTCAGACAGAAACTTACCAACCTCACCACAGGGCGGTCCGAGTTTGTGGGGCCGAGCATACTGTCACGGTTGTGCTCGCCACAAACCTGGGTCGGGCCGCGTGGCTGAGGTGGGGTTGTAAAAGCACCGACCTTAGACCGCGCAGGCTGATTCGGATTGCGCAGTTCGTAGTTGTACGTAGCAGGGTCAGGACTGGAGAAGGCAGCATCGTGAGTGGACAAGCCAGGGTCAGGACTGGAGACATTAGGGTAAACGTTGTTAAAGCAGGAGTTCGGCAACAGGTAGTCAGGAGTTCCCCGCTTCAGCTTAGAAGCGTGAGCGCGGGAGTGGACTCTGCGCATGCGGCGACCATGGCCCATGGTACTGGTCTCAGGAAGTGATAGGTAGACCAGAGTGGGCACACCACCAGGCAGCAGTGGTAGATCAGTGCTTCAGCGCAAGAGTCCTTAGCGGGCTTGAGAATCCTCCGCTTCAGCGCAGGAACCAGGACACGGCCTCTGCAATAGAGAATGAGCAGCAGGCCCCAGGAACCAGGGACCTGAAGACAACACTGGGGAAACCTCCGCTTCAGCACAGGAGACAGGAACAGACCACTGCGTGACACTAGCAGCTGGTCTCAGGAAACAAGGAGCTGAAGTCAACAAGGAGAGTACTCCGCTTCAGTACAGGAGACAGGAACTGACCGCTGCGTGAGACTAGCAGCCGGTCTCAGGAAACAGGGAGCTGAAGTCAACAAGGAGAGTACTCCGCTTCAGCACAGGAGACAGGAACAGAACTCTGCGTGAACTAGGGAATAGAACTAGAGAGATTAGAACACAACAGAGCCAAGCCATAGGGCTTGTGGCAGAACACTTGTGAAAACCAGGAAGGGTTATGCTCGGCAGAGGAGGATTGTGGGGGGGGGGGGGGATGCAGTACTTAAAAGCCAGCAGGCCAATCCCCAGAGGAGGGTGTGAAGGCACTGCTCCAATGAGTGAGTACAAGGCTAGGTTGCAGTGATAGCTTGCACAGCTGCAGTAGATACCAGAGGGAGTGTTCAAGGACTGCACAGGTCTGTGAGGCAAGGTAAGCAGTAAACTGAGGTGTGGATTCCTTACATTACCCCCCCCCCCCCCCTTCACGTGAGACATCTGGGCGAACATGACCACTCAGAGTTGGGGGACCTGGAATTGTTCCTGAACTGTCTAGGATTGGGGGTAGAGTCGTGGTCCAGAGTCACTCCTTTGTGTACCCCCACCCCCCGGTGAGAACTGTGGCCAGACAGGCCCATCCATGGGTCTCGGGGACACTTAGTTGTTCCTAACGTTTTTTAGGCGGAAAGGGGATCCGTAAACGAGCAGTTCCTTGGTGAGTACTGTTCTAGGATATGAGAGTGGTGGTAGAGACATCATTGGTACGTGGCTCGCCCCGCGAAATAGCTTGGGAATCCTAGGATGTGAAGAACCAGAGGGTTCCGGAGCAGAAACGGCAGAAGAACCCAGACTGGGAGCCCAGTCTTTAGTAATGGGACCAGAATTTAGGATAAGCGGCCTTGATAGTTGATCGAATATAGCAGGGTGACCTTCGGGACAGACCTTTCAGCTGCCCACAGACCTTGCTCGGTTCTTTCCAGCTCTCTGCGGCTGGATTTGCATGTGCAGTAGCTTGATACAGTAAGATATTTTGCTGATCTTCTTCACAGTAACCCTATTCTGCATTCAAATTTTAACCCATCCATTGCTGGCTCATGCTTGCACAGCTTCATCATATTACTGTCTTTCTTACGGGGGTCTGTTATGAGGGTCTTACAGTCCAACAAATGGTAATACTTTAATCAGGACTGGGCTACTTTCCACCCCACAGTAGAAAGTTAACACTTGCAATAGGGTTGCCCTGTTAATATATGTTATGGGAAGGAGGTATGTGTTATGGGGAGGAGGTATGTGTTATGGGGAGGAGGTATGTGTTATGGGGAGGAGGTATGTGTTTTGGGAAGGAGGTATGTGTTATGGGAAGGAGGTATGTGTTATGGGGAGGGGTGTATGTGTTATGGGGAGGAGGTATGTGTTATGGGGAGGAGGTATGTGTTATGGGGAGGAGATATGTATTATAGGGAGGAGGTGTGTGTTATGGGGAGGGGGTATGTATTATGGGGAGGGGGTATGTGTTATTGGGAGGGGGTTATGTATTATTGGGAGGGGGTATGTATTATGGGGAGGGGGTATGTGTTTTGGGGAGGAGGTATGTACTATGGGGAGGAGGTATGTGTAATGGGGAGGGGGTATTTGTTATGGAGGAGGTGTTATCCATTATGGGGAGGAAGTATGCGTTATGGGGAGGTGGTATGTGTCTTGGGGAGGATATATGTGTTATTGGGAGGAGGTATGTATTATGGGGAGGAGGTATGTATTATGGGGAGGAGGTATGTGTTATGGGGAGGATGTATGTGTTATGGGGAGGGGTATGTGTTATGGGGAGGGGTATGTGTTATGAGGAGGGGGTATGTGTTATGGGGAGGGGGGTATGTATTATGGGGAGGGGGTATGTATTATGGGGAGGGGGTATGTGTTATGGGGAGGGGGTATGTGCTATGGGGAGGGGATATCTGTAAGGGGGGTATGTGTTATGGGGAGGAGGTATGTATTATGGGGAGGAGGTATGTGTAAGAGGGGGGTATGTGTTATGGGGAGAAGGAATGTATTATAGGGAGGGGGTATGTGTTATGGGGAGGTATCTGTAAGAGGGGGTATGTGTTATAGGGAGGGGGTATGTATTATGGGGAAGGGGTATGTGTTATGGGGAGGAGGTATCTGTAAGAGGGGGTATGTATTATGGGGAGGGGGGTGTTATGGAGGAGGTGGTCTCCGTTATGGGGAGGCAATATGCATTATGGGGAAGTGGTATGTGTCATGGGGAGGAGGTAGGTGTTATGGGGAGGGGATATTTGTTATTGAGGAGGTGTTATCCATTATGGGGAGGAAGTATGTGTCATGGGGGAGGTGGTCTCCGTTATGGGGAGGAAATATGCATTATGGGGAAGTGGTATGTGTCATGGGGAGGAGGTAGGTGTTATGGGGAGGGGGTATTTGTTATTGAGGAGGTGTTATCCATTATGGGGAGGAAGTATGTGTCATGGGGAGGATGTATGTGTTATTGGGAGGAGGTATGTATTATGGGGAGGAGGTATGTATTATGGGGATGAGGTATGTGCTATGGGGAGGGGTTATCTGTAAGAGGGGGTATGTGATATGGGGAGGAGGTATGTGTTATGGGGAGGAGGTATGTATTTGGGGGTATGTGTTATGGGGAGGAGGTATGTATTGGTGGGGGTAGGTGTTATGGGGAGGAGGTAGGTGTTATGGGGAGGAGGTATGTATTGGGGGGAATGTGTTATGGGGAGGAGGTATGTATTGGGGGGGTAGGTGTTATGGGGAGGAGGTATGTATTATGTATTGGGGGGGTAGGTATTATAGGGAGGAGGTATGTGTTATGGGGTGGATGTATGTGTTATGGGAAGGAGGTATGTATTGGGGGTGTAGGTGTTATGGGGGGAGGTATGTGTTATGGGGAGGAGGTAGGTGTTATGGGGAGGAGGTATGTATTGGGGGTAGGTGTTATGGGGAGGAGGTATGTGTTATGGGGGGGGAGGTATGTGTAAGAGGGGGAGGGGTATATGCACCAGCTTTAGTAAGAACATAATCCTGTTGTTTTCAGTGGGATTTCCATCTTGTTACAACTAGTGCAATGTTCTCCCTATAGACAGTTACTTGAGCCTATGCCTTTTACTTATTAGTCGCCATCCCTTCCAGATGTGCTGCTTCCTGCACCGTTATATAGGGGGGGGGGGCTGGCTATATAAGGAGGGGGCTGGTATATATGAGAGGGGGGCCTGGCTATATAAGGAGGGGGCTTATATATGATAGGGGGGAGAGGGGGAGAGGGGCTGGCTATATAAGGAGGGGGACTGGTATATATGAGAGGGGGGCTGGCTATATATTATATATGGGAGGGGGCTGGCTATATATGGGAGGGGCTGCTATATAACGAGGGGGGCTGGTATATATGAGAGGGGGCTGGCTATATAAGGAGGGGGCTGGTATATATGAGAGGGGGGCTGGCTATATAAGGAGGGGGCTGGTATATATAAGAGGGGGCTATATAAGGAGAGGGGCTGTATATATGAGAGGGGCGGGCTGGCTAAATAAGGAGGGGGCTGGTATATAAGGAGGGGGGCTGGTATATAAGGAGGGGGGCTGGTATATAAGGAGGGGGCTGGCAGATGGGATAACCGCTGCACAGTGGAGATAACATGCAGAAGGGAGCAGCGGGCAGCGGTTTGCGCGTGCGCAGTGCAAGGCTGGAGAGGGGAATAGGTCCGGGGTGTGAGCTGCAGGGAGAGGGGTGAGAGCGGCCACACCGGGACACAGAGAGCAGTCACTTGGGGGTAAGTACTGCTGTACAGGAGGTGTGGGTAATGGGGAAGTGAGATATGTTAGAGGGGCATCAATGTATTTATTTGGGGGAGGGGGGGGGGGTTGTTATGGAGATGGGGTGATATAGAAATGGAGTGTTATAAAAGGGTTTCTGTTATGGGGAAGGGGGAAATGTGTTATGAGCGGGGAGCACCGGATGGGGAAGGGTACCTGTTATGGGGGGGGGGGGGGGGGTGGTATGTGTTATGGAGAAGAGGTTCTGTTATGTGAAGGGGACATTTGCTATGGGGGTTATATGTTATTGGGGGTGACATCTTTGATTTTGAGGGGTATCGGTGTATAGGGAGGGGGGTGTTATGTTAGGAGACATTTGGCAAGGGAGATGCCCTGGAAAACATGGCTAGTAGGTGTGAAGGGGGGGCGGGGGGGGGGGGTATTAAAGATGTGGCTGCTGGGACATGGGGTTGCAGTACCTGATCTTGGAAGTGGGCATTTTCGGGGTGAGTGGCGAGTGCTTAAACCAAAACTGGGCAGGAAGAAATACTTTAGGGCAAAAAGTGAGTGGCAAGGGTATCTAGTGGCAAGAAGTTGCCCCAGTCATTGTATCCATCCATCATTGGTGTCAATGGGTTTCTCATAGGAAGTTAGCAGAGAAAACATATCCTACATGCCTGCTTTTAAAGACCCATCCCTGCATTTATGAGCTTAATATTATTATTATTATTATTATTATTATTATTATACTTTTATCATTCCACCATTTAGTAAACCCTAAAAGGAAAGAAAAGAATGTTCCTTGAGCCAGTACACCTGAACTTCCACCTTTCTCACGGATGTTTTGCAATCCATGCTAAACTGGGGACAGGCGGATGGCGGTTTATTTTTTACCATAATATAGCTATTTTATGTTTTATTTTTTTAGCAATTTTTTTTATTTAAAAAAATGACAGGCTACATACACATCCCATTCTCTTCTTTTTTTTTTTTTTTTTTTTTTTAGGATTGTTTGTTTTTTTTGCATTAACTTGTTTTGTTTTTGTATTACGGAGACTTGGAGAAATAATCCACTTTCCAATAATCCATTTTCTGCCATGTCTATTACACAGAAGCCTCACGCAATCTGCTTGGGATCTGGAAAATGATTATAAATAGAAGTCAAAGCTGTTTTAAACAAGTGTTGAGTTTAATTTACACACATTGTACATGTATTTCATGGTCGTCAGAGTTTATTTTAGAAAGATTTATGCAACACCCTTTTTCTTAAATAAATACCATAAGTGTTCGTGTGTCAATGCAGAAGTATTGTGTCATGAAATGAAAAGTAGGGGAGGGGGTATGTGTTTGGGGAAAAGGTATCTGTAAGAGGGGGGTTATGTGTTATGGGGTTGGGGTATGTGTTCTGGTGAGGGGGAATGTGTTATGGGGAGGATGTATGTGTTATGGGGAGGATGTATGTGTTATGGGGAGGGGGGTATGTGTTCTGGGGAGGGGGGTATGTGTTCTGGGGAGGGGGGTATGTGTTCTGGGGAGGGGGGTATGTGTTCTGGGGAGGGGGGTATGTGTTCTGGGGAGGGGGTTATGTGTTCTGGGGAGGGGGTATGTGTCAATGCAGAAGTATTGGGTCTTGAAATGAGAAGTAGCTGTGATCTGTGTTTGTAAATGAAAAGCAGCGTTCCTCTGGGTTTGGGAACTTGGTAGAAAATGTGTGTGATGTTTAGTGAGCTTGGAAAGTCTGTAGCCTATAACTGGCAGAGGAGATGGTAACCCAGTTACTTGTCACATAGGGGTGCTCAACCACGAGAGATTAACCTCTTCCCTACCAGAGCGGGCAGCAATTTAACCTGCTCACGCGTAACCTGATGGGAAAGCAGTTTTCTCCTGTTCTGCTTAATGATGGCGTCTCGTGGGTGGATAATAACCGGGGTGCCAATGTCTTCCAGGTCAGATGGCCCCACAATTTGACCTCGTTTACATCTTCGTCGCAGAACAAGAGAGAAAAAGGTACGTTGCTTAAATGCTGAATTTCTTCAGGCTGCAGAGCGTTGCGCCCTCAGGCTGCAGAGTGTCGCGCCCTCAGGCTGCAGAGTGTCGCGCCCTCAGGCTGCATTATGAAAACATCCGTTAGTTTTCGATTATAGAGAAACGCAGCAGCCGTTACTTCAGTCTTTACTCACTGAGCCTCCTTCAGCCTTTACTCACTGAGCCACTCCTTCAGCCTTTACTCACTGAGCCTCTCCTTCAGCCTTTACTCACTGAGCCGCTCCTTCAGCCTTTACTCACTGAGCCTCTCCTTCAGCCTTTACTCACTGAGCCTCTCCTTCAGCCTTTACTCACTGAGCCTCTCCTTCAGCCTTTACTCACTGAGCCGCTCCTTCAGCCTTTACTCACCGAGCCGCTCCTTCTGCTCCTAAGGCTGCGTCCCCGCTAGCGCTGAGCGGGCGGTGCTTGGCGAGGTGACTTGCATATCGCTCACGCGATGCGCGCCCCGCCCGGTATGCACGGGCACACACGCTCACCGGCGCTCTGCGCTTACATAAACACATTTTTTCATACTTACAAGCGCGCTCAGCTTCTCCTGAATTGTCCCCCCGCTCCCCGCGAGCGCTTGCGAAAATTTAAAGGACACCCGCGCTCATGCTTGGAGAGCTCTCTAAGCATGAGCACGCTCAGCGCCAGCGGGGACAAAGCCTAAGGCTGCGTCCATCGACACTGCAGCCGTGCGGAGGCTGAGGGAAAGCGGGTGCTTTCCCTAGCTTTAGTACGCACGCCGTCCGGGGGCGTGTCTATGGGCTGGCCACTGATGTCACTGAGCTGGTTCGCCCTCGTTGGGCGAAGCGCTCACGTGACCGCCCTATCGCGCAAGAAATCAGTTTTAACTGATTTCACGCGGATGGCGCGCCCCCTCCTGCCTCTGCGCGCACGCGCCTGCACGCTGTATAGACGCGATCACTGCCTTTAGGCAGTATGGATGCTCAGCGTGCGGATGCGTCCGCGCGGCCTGTCTATGGACGCAGCCTAACATTCGTTCTTTTGTTATTTGTTTTTCACGTGCGCTCTGGTTTTACGGATGTTTTGGCTTTTTTAGCCCATAATTGGCGCACCGTTATTCTAACCTGACGTCTCCGTCTGCGTCATCAGCATCAACAACCAGATTTTTACATTTTGTGCACACATAAAAATGGGGCGTCGCGGGGCACACTCAGAAATGGGGCGTGGTGGGGCGCACATAGAAATTGGGCGTGGTGGGGCGCACATAGAAATGGACCGCACATAGGGGCGCGGCGGGGCGCACATAGAAATGGGGCGCACAGAGAAATGGGGCGTGGTGGGGTGCACATAGAAATAGGGCGTTTAGATGTAAATGGAATGTAATAAAAACAAAGTGCATTAAAATCGGTGCCAAATTCAACTCGGCGTAAACCCTAAAAATACTTTTTCTGTTTTAAGCGCAGAATTAAGTTACAATGTATCAACCAAAAATGTATTTCACATGACGCGGACGTTTCATTATACTGTATAGTTCAACATTATTGTATTTTCACACTAGTTATTATAAATATCACATTACTGATTTATATTTACTAACACATTAAAAATAACAAACAAAAAAACACATAATTATGTTTTCATTTCAATTGTATGATCAAGGTTCTCAGCATGACGCAACGTGGCGATTTTATTCTCGAACAGCAAACTATGCGTCGCTTGTACGGTGTATGAAGTCCCATAACGACCTTTATACCTGTCACTAGGTGAAGAGCCCCGATTTATAAGACCTGTGTGTGTGTATTTATATTACCTTAGGGAGCTTCAGTGTGATACATTGCATTTAAAGCTGCAGTTCAGTCAATATCCTGCATGTGTGTTTTTTTTTAATAAATCAGTTCTGTAGTAAGAAAAAATACTTTTAGCATTTTCTGTTTTTAAAAAACAACTTTGAAAGACCGATTTTCTTGTATTCTATTTTAACAGCCATTTGCTAAGGCACTGCCCCATCATGTCCTGTCACAAGCCCTGGCACACCCCTTTGTCAGCCCTGCCCTCCCTCTAGCACATGTCAGTGCAGGAGTGCTCATGAATATTCATGAGCTTCCACTGACTGACAGAAGCAAATAAAAACATATGCCAGATCTAATGATGTCACCAAATTTCGCCTATCAATACATGGAGAACGAATTGACCTGCAGCTATACAGTTCTTTAGGTAATTAGAGATTGCACACATAAAACTATTGAAGTAAAAAAATAAATTAAAAAAAAAAAAGACTGAACTGCAGCTTTAACTGCAATTCCACCTACAGAAAACTGTTCTCGCCCCCCGTTTTTTGACATGGTTAGGAAGCAGGGGGTCTCCGGAGCTGAGCCGTTTAATTTCCGCTCCGGTTTCTGAGATACTTACATGGGAACGTGCTTCCTTACCTCCCGGGGAAACAAAATGGAAGTTTAAAGCTGTTGCATGACGCGGGGGATTTAAACCTCCATGCAGTACAAGTGGCATCTTCCCCGGTAACTATCGTGGGGAGCAGGGGGTCCCCGGAGCGGAAATTAATGCAATTCAGAGACCCCCAATGCTGCATGGGGAGGGGGGGGGGCATTCTGGTCCTTTCAGCAACTTTTGGGCAAAACTAGTCATTCTGAAGACCACTCGGAGACCCTTTGCAGCCAGACTTGGTCCATGGCCGTCAGCTGAAGAGCGTTGTTCTACCCCCCAAATATACACACACACTAACCCCCCTAATATACACACACTAACCCCCCTAATATACACACACGCTACCCCCCCAAATATACACACACAAACTAACCCCTCAAAATATACACACACAACCCCCCAAATACACACACTAACCCCCCTAATATACATACACTCTACCCCCCCAAATATATACACACACACTACCCCCTCAAAATATAGACACACTAACCCCCTCCCCCAAATATACACACACTACCCCCCCAAATATATACACACACTTACATTGGGCCTGCTGCTCTCCCTCACTGGCCTGCCGGAGGGCCCGTCCGGCGCTGGTTAGGCCTCTTGTTGCCGCCGGGCATCACCCCAGCTGCTAGTCTGCCTCCTACACTGTCCCACGCCGGACTTCTCCGTGACGTCGGCGGGCGCACCGGCATGGGACATTGAGGAGAGCAAGCGTGTAGGTGCTGTGACGAGTGCTCACCACAAACAAGGTGGGACTGCGAGGCTGAGGTGGGGATGTTGATAGCCACCGACCAACAACCGAGCAGCCACGTCCGGTGTGCAGAGGTGATATAACCGGGTCAGTGTAGGAGAGGTCAGGTAGGTAGAAGGTACTTGCCGTAGTCTGGGGTTGGAGAGTGTAGAAATGTCGTATATCCGTTGCCGTGGTCGAGGAGAGAGTGGAAGTTCAGAAGCGAGCCGAGGTCGAGGGAGCCGAGCAGTCAGGAGTCCAAGTACGAGCTGAGGTCACAACAGGAAGGCAAGACAAGATGAGGCAAAACCAGCGAGTAGCGTGAGGGAGCACAAGACACAAACAAAAGTGTATGCTCAGCCAGTTTGTAGCAGGGCTGGCTGAGTACTTAAAGGGCAGACAGCCAATGGTAGGAAAGCACACACCTGCAGAGTAAGGGCTGTTATATACAGGATGCGGCCGTGCGTTCCTATGCGAACGCGCGTGCACGTGCTGCATGCTTTTCCTGTATATAGTGCCGGGAGCTGCAGGTGTGTGTGTGTATGTGTGTATATGTGTGTGTATATGTGTGTGTATATGTTGTGTGAGTGAAATTAAGTCTTAAGTAAGATTTTTTTAAATAAAAAAAAAAGTTTAATAATTTTAAACACACATCCACACATACATACACACATACACACATACACACATACACACATACACACATACACACATACACACATACACACTAATACATACATTTGAGCGCAGGCAGCGGCGCTAAAAGATGAAGTTCTTTATCTTCGCCGCTGTCTGTCGGCTCCCCTCTCCCTGCCGTGCGCGCGCGGCCCTCGTATAGAAAGGCTGACTGATGTCAGCCAACTAAAAATCCGCGCGCGCGGCGCTATAGAACGTGCCTTATGAATGCAATCAGACATAGGCTGTCCACTGATAGGCAGGGGCAGGGTGCACAGCAGCTGAGAAATAATTAAGAGAATTAACCCCTTGTTTGCTTGTCTGCGCGTAGCCAGCATGCGCCGTAGGTTGCCCGTGTAGTCACGGGGGCGGAGCCTGGAGACGGTTCCTGCTGTGTTTTCCTTCCTGGCAGCGCGGCGCCTGCGCGCGGGTTGCGGCTGACGCGCGTCATTCGTGACGTCGCGAGATGCGTCACAGGGCAGGGCCTAAGCTCGATCCTGACAGGTGCAGAATGAGTTGGTATACACTGATGAGTGTGCTTTTCTAACAATGTTTTAGACTGCCCATTTATCTTCCACATTTTTCCTGCAAAAGAGTCATTCCAATTTATTCCTTGTACTGTAGATTATTCCTCAATTTATTAAAATCTGCCTTTCTAAAATGTAAAGTATTTGTTGAACCCATATAATATGTTTTTTGATCATTTATTTCAATTGTTATTACTGTACTTCTACATTGTTTGATATTACCAAATCCAGTACTGCCCCTCTCCTGGTTGGTTCCTCAATAATTTGGGTCATATAATTATCTTTAAGCACCCCCAAAACCTGTTCCCTTTTGCTGTAATGCTAATCTCATTGCCCCAGCCTATGTCTGAATAATTAACATCCCCCATTATGCAAACATGAACCAGTTTTGATGCCTTCTCCATTTGCAAAAGTATTTTAGCTTCCTCAATCTCACCGATATTTGGTGGTTTATAGCATATTCCTACAAACATTTTCTTTATACTTTTACCTCCACTGCTAATTTCTATCCACAAGGTCTCTACATTTTCATCATTCCCTTCATAGACATCATCCCTTATAATAGGTTTTAGATCCGGTTTAACATATAAACAGACTCCACCTCCCCTTCTATTTGTTCGATCCTTCCGAAAAAGGGAATAACCCTCTAAATTAACTGTCCAAGTTATGAGTTTCATGTAAGCGGGGTAATAGGGTCACCGCCTCCCCCCCCCCTCCCCCCTACACACCATAAACAGAATAATATACTAAATAATACTAAAATAACTTTAATAAATAATTAAATGTATGTTAAATAAATGTAAGATTAGTACAGGGGATGGATAAATGTACAGTAAGTAAAGGTTACATTACTAACAACTCTAAATACTAAATTAAAGAAAAACAATACTAATATATATATTACAAATCAACAGCAAAATAAATAAGCAATACACTAACTTTCATTTGTAAAAGGGATAGAGCTCACTTTAATGAATTAAAACGTATTTAATGTAATACTTCTCTTAAATCTTGTTGTTTGAGGGAAAGTAGTTTCTCTCTCATCTCCCCCAGTATTCTCTGCCGCTATCTGCTTTTATTCTGTGTTATTACTCTGCCTAACTTCTTACTATTAACTGGAATGTTCCTCCTATTTGCTTTCCTTTTTCTCTATAAGGCCCGTAATAAAGTGGGCGCGCTTGCTGCGCCGTGCGCGCGGGCGGCACTTTTATAATTGGCTGTGGTTAGCCAGCCATTGTATGCTAGGGCCGTGTGCGCGCACGACAGTCAGCGTGGAGCCGGCCGATCGGGGGGAAGACTGGGAAAAGTACGTTTTCGAGCTGCTACCGTTCAGTGTCTGCAATGTGTGTGTGTGTGTGTGTGTGTGTGTGTGTGTATATATATTTATCAAAGTTGCACAATATTAATAAATCTCACAGCATGTCTTTTTTTTTTTAATACACACACACACAAACACTGTATATACACACACACACACACACACACACACACACACACACACACACACACACACACACACACACACACACACACACACACACACACACACAGCTTCCCCAGTGACACACACACACAGTGACACACACACAGTACCCTTCCAAGCCTGTCGCTCACAGCAGCACGGACCATACACACAAAAAGTGTGTGTCACGTGCACGAGCGTTCGCACAGGAGCGCGCCCACTATATTACAGGCCTAAGGCCGCGGGCATGGACAGCGCTTAGCCGCTGACCCGTGCTGACGCTTGCCAGTGAGCCCCTGCAGCCGCAATGAGAGTAGCTTTAGCAGGGGCTCGCGCACGCTTCCGCAGGCGTGCGGAGGCGTAGCAGACAATTTTTTTTAGTTGACACGCTGAGGGAGCGGGGGGGCCGGTCATGTGAGTGGTTCGCCCAATGAGGGCGAACCAGCTTCGTGACGTCACTGGCCTGCCCCCAGACGGCACGCGTAGTAAGGCTAGGGAAAGCACCCGCTTTCCCTCAGCCTCCGCACGGCTGGAGTCTCTATGGACTCAGCCTTGGGCTGTCTGTCTTGTCTCTCGGTCTGTTTGTCTCCTAACTGCTTTCTTTAAAGGTCACAGACTGTCTTGGTATAAGCTGTTTTGGATTTTTTTTTTTTACAGTCATTGCTGGCACCATGAAGTCCTAATACCCGCCTTGTGCAAATATATATATCAATGGCGCTCTGCACTAACAAATTGTAACATGTAATAATAGTAATATAAATATACAACCAGTGGCGTGGATGTTTCTCCTGGAATGGATACTCCACATGTGATGAACGAACATGTAAGGAAAAAATCATAACATAGTGTGATACTGTTAGGCATACACTATGTTATGATTTTTTCCTTACATGTTCGTTCATCACATGTGGAGTATCCATTCCAGGAGAAACATCCACGCCACTGGTTGTATATTTATATTACTATTATTACATGTTACAATTTGTTAGTGCAGAGCGCCATTGATATATATATTTGCACTGATCTACACCTGACTGGGGTTCAGGGATATATCACAGGCTGCCTGCACTATAGGATATAGCGCTACCTTTCTGTTTTTTACACCTAATACCCGCCTTACATCATCCCACTGTGTCTCAGTAATGCCTATAATATCATACAGCTCCCTTGTAGCTCGGTCATTTTATCTGTCATGCTTCTTGCATTAGCAAGCTTGCATTTTAGGTTCCTTCCAGTCTGTGCAATTGTTCTCTTATCAGCTCCTGCCTTTCTATTCCAATTGTATTTAGTCTTTAGAAGTTTACTAGTATTATCTGTATGTAAAGCCCCCTCCTAAAGGGTTACTAACATGGCTATTGTATGCTGGGCCCTACCCTGGGTTGCAATGGGGATCCAGACGTCACTCAGGGGGACGATTGTAGAAGGTTAGGTTCCAGGAAAACATGAGAAGATGAGCCTTGGGGAGAATAGATCGGTGAGGTTTCTAGAGCAGTGTTTTTCAACCAGGGTTCCTAGGAACCCTTGGGTTCCCCCGGGCATCCCTAAAGGGTTCCCTGTAATTGTCAGGTAATTTTAAAATTGTACCAAATACAGAAGAAGTTACAATGCATTAGATCTTATTCTCTCTATTAGAGAGGGATGGGGTTCCTTAGAATTTCACATGGAGTTCCTTAACCAAAAAAGTTTGGGAACCACTGTTCTAGAGTAATAGTATACACCAGGCACCCCTGTTTATTGTATTGTAGATGGGGACAGTACCCGTTAAGTTAGAATCCCTGAAAGAAGGAATAGAATCCAGAATAAGTAATAAAGGGGAATGTAGCACGTCATAGAGGGACTCAGGAGGGATGGCTGCCGGGTGCCGGCGGATCAGCTGTAGCCGTGGATCAGAGCTAGTGTTCCTCATCAGTTTGTGTGAAGGTGGCAGTTCCCAAGTGGGCTAAAGGTGTTGGGTCAAGTGGGGAAAAACCCGTCAGGATTCCCGTGGGGGCCCAGAGTGAGCGGATTAGTGCTGATGGTGGTTCCGGGGCAACGAGGGGGGCCGGGTCCCACACTTAACTCAAATCAACTACGACAATGTTAAGATCGGGCACTGATGGAAGAACTGTATTCATGTATGTGTGTTATAAAATACAGTACAACGTTATCGTGTATGAGAGGTCTCTGTCCATGGGCACACAAATAAATGACAGTTGTACTTCAAAAGTTCTTGGCGCCCATTATTCTACAACCTTGCTAACTCAACGCCCAGCCGCTGGAATCAGCCCCTGAGTCACGGTAACCCATGCGGAGTAGCCATATAATACACCCCGATGTAATCTCCCTTAAAGCTGGACAGGGAGGGTTACATGTATTTAATATGGGTGCCTTCCTGATTACCAAACTACCACTTCCCTCCACTCCACCTCCTGACCCCTAGCTATTTCCCCATTCCTATCTATTCTGTCTTGTTTATTACCTCTTGCTTGTCCCTCCCCCCCCTCCTTCCTAGTTTAAAATTGTGACGATTTGGGCAATGAGGCTCTTATAGTAAAAGTGGTGCCCAGCCATTGCCCTATTGTCTGCATGAATATATAGGGTTGTCCTGTATATACATCCTGTTGTGGCTCATCTGGCCAAATATATCATGTGAATGGAAACAAAAAGAAAACAGCGCACAACGCCAAATAGTGAAGTAAGTAATAGAATGTATTACAATGTTAAAGGGGTAATAAATCTGCGTACATCAGATAGAAATAACATGTGCATTTAGTGCATAACACACTGGTTACCACTCTGTAGCTGTAAAACAGGACGGTCTGGCACTCAGCTGTCTCTGCAGGAGCCTCTATGATGGTTCTGGGGCATGGTATCCTTCATGCACTCCTCACACAGCAGGACGCTGCTCACAAGGGGATTCCTTTCAAGCAGCCTGGTAATACTGCAGATTCAGACACTTAGTGGGACCGCTGCTCAACCGGCGATATACTGCCTCCAGGGGAATTCCCCTACAGTCCCCCGTCTCTCCTGTGTAGATTTGCTGCTTTTCCCAGCTGCTATGATCTTAGGGCAGTCCAGAGCTGTTGGAATTGCTCTGCAAACACTTCCGCAGCTGCAGGGGCTTACACAGCGTGCCACGATGCCGCTCCGTCACGTGGTATAGCGGAGTGACGTCACAGTTCTCGTGGCAATGGAGGAATCAATAGGGAGGAAGAAGGAGAGTCCCTTACAGTCTCTTACCGGCGCAGAGATCGCTCAGTTAGCACGGTGGCAGCCAATATAAGCTGATGGTGATACAGATCCAAAGGATGAATATAGGCAAAATTATGGCATTAACTAGCTGAGAGACCCGGCGTTGCCCAGGATTGAATGGTCCCGCTCCCCCTCTCTGTCCACTCACCCCCTATCTCTGCTCCCTATTGCCCTCTCTCTGTGGGTGGGTGAGTTAGTGAGTTAGTGACTGGGCGGGTGAGTTAGTCAGTTAGTGATTGGGTGGGTGAGTTTGTGAGCGGGCGGGTTAGTGAGGGCGGGTAAGTGAGTTAGTGAGCGGGGTCTCAGCTAGTGACTGGGTGGGTGGGTAAGTTAGTGGCTTTGAGTTAGTGACTGGGTGAGTTGGTGACTGTGTGGGTGAGTTAGTGAGTGGGTGGGTGAGTTAGTAACTGGGTGGGTGAGTGACTTAGTGACTGGGTGAGTTAGTGACTGGGTGGGTGAGTGAGTTAGTGACTGGGTGGGTGAGTGAGTTAGTGACTGGGTGGTTGAGTGAGTTAGTGACTGGGTGGGTGAGTGAGTCAGTGACTGGGTGGGTGAGTTAGTGAGTGGGTGAGTTAGTGACTGGGTGAGTTATTGACTGTGGGTGGGTGAGTTCGTGACTGGGTGGGTCAGTGAGTTAGTGACTGGGTGGTTGAGTTAGTGAGTCGGTGGGTGAGTTAGTGACTGGGTGAGTGAGTTAGTGAGTGGGTGGGTGAGTTAGTGACTGGGTGGGTGGGTGAGTGAGTTAGTGACTGGGTGTGTGAGTTAGTGGCTGGGTGGGTGAGTTAGTGACTGGGTGGGTGGGCGAGTGAGTTAGTGTCTGGGTGGGTGAGTTAGTGACTGGGTGGGTGGTGAGTTAGTGACTGGGTGGGTGGGTAAGTGAGTTCTTGACTGGGTGGTTGAGTTAGTGACTGGGTGGGTGGGTGAGTTAGTGACTGGGTGGGTGAGTTAGTGACTGGGTGGGTGGGTGAGTTAGTGACTGGGTGGGTGGGTAAGTGAGTTCTTGACTGGGTGGTTGAGTTAGTGACTGGGTGGGTGAGTTTGTGACTGGGTGGGTGAGTTAGTGACTGGGTGGGTGAGTTAGTGACTGGGTGGGTGAGTTAGTGAGTGGGTGAGTTAGTGACTGGGTGGGTGAGTGAGTTAGTGACTGGGTGTGTGAGTTAGTGGCTGGGTGGGGGAGTTAGTGACTGGGTGGGTGGGCGAGTGCGTTAGTTAGTGTCTGGGTGGGTGAGTTAGTGACTGGGTGGGTGGTGAGTTAGTGACTGGGTGGGTGGGTGAGTTAGTGACTGGGTGGGTGAGTTAGTGACTGGGTGGGTGAGTTAGTGACTGGGTGGGTGGGTGAGTTAGTGGGTGGGTGAGTTAGTGACTGGGTGGGTGGGTTAGTGACTGGGTGGGTGGGTGAGTTAGTGACTGGGTGGGATGATTGAGTTAGTGACTGGGTGGGTGAGTTAGTGACTGGGTGTGTGGGTGAGTTATTGATGGTGGGTGGGTGAGTTAGTGACTGGGTGGGTGAGTTAGTGACTGGGTGGGTGAGTTAGTGACTGGGTGGGTGAGTTAGTGACTGGGTGGGTGAGTTAGTGAGTGGGTGGGTGGGTGAGTTAGTGACTGGGTGGGTGGGTGAGTTAGTGAGTCGGTGGGTGAGTTAGTGACTGGGTGGGTGAGTTAGTGAGTGGGTGGGTGAGTTAGTGACTGGGTGAGTTAGTGACTGGGTGGGTGGGTGAGTGAGTTAGTGACTGGGTGTGTGAGTTAGTGGCTGGGTGGGGGAGTTTGTGACTGGGTGGGTGGGCGAGTGCGTGAGTTAGTGTCTGGGTGGGTGAGTTAGTGACTGGGTGGGTGGTGAGTTAGTGACTGGGTGGGTGGGTGAGTTAGTGACTGGGTGGGTGGGTGAGTTAGTGACTGGGTGGGTGAGATAGTGACTGGGTGGGTGGGTGAGTTAGTGGGTGGGTGAGTTAGTGACTGGGTGGGTAAGTGAGTTATTGACTGGGTGGGTGAGTTAGTGACTGGGTGGGATGATTGAGTTAGTGACTGGGTGGGTGGGTGAGTTAGTGACTGGGTGGGATGATTGAGTTAGTGACTGGGTGGGTGAGTTAGTGACTGGGTGGGTGAGTTAGTGACTGGGTGGGTGAGTTAGTGACTGGGTGGGTGAGTTAGTGACTGGGTGGGTGAGTTAGTGGCTGGGTGGGTGAGTTAGTGACTGGGTGGATGAGTTAGTGACTGGGTGGGTGGGTGAGTTAGTGACTGGGTGGGATGATTGAGTTAGTGACTGGGTGGGTGTGTGAGTTAGTGACATGAGTTAGTGACTGGGTGGGTGGGTGAGTTAGTGACTGGGTGGGTCAGTTAGTGACTGGGTGGGTGAGTTAGTGACTGGGTGGGTGGGTGAGTTAGTGACTGGGTGGGTGAGTTAGTGACTGGGTGGGTGGGTGAGTTAGTGACTGGGTGGGTGAGTTAGTGACTGGGTGGGTGAGTTAGTGACTGGGTGGGTGTGTTAGTGACTGGGTGGGTGAGTGAGTTAGTGAGTGGGTGGCTGAGTTAGTCACTGGGTGAGTTATTGACTGGGTGAAGTCAAGTTAGTGACTGGGTGAGTGAGTGAGTTAGTGACTGGGTGGGTGAGTTAGTGACTGGGTTGGTGACTGGGTGGGTGGGTGAGTAGTGATTGAGTGGGTGGGTGAGTTAGTGACTGGGTGGGTGGGTGAGTGCGTTAGTGACTGAGTGGGTGGGTGAGTGCGTTAGTGAATGGGTGGGTGGGTGAGTTAGTGACTGGGTGGGAGTTAGTGACTGGGTGGGAGTTAGTGACTGGGTGGGTGAGTGCGTTAGTGACTGGGTGGGTGAGTGGGTGAGGAATGAGTGACTGGGTGACATTTCCCCCTCCCCCCCATACCGGTGGTGGCGGCGGCATGAAGTTAGAGGGCAGGCCGGCATCCCCCCCCCCGCACCCTCCATACCTCCCGTGGCAGCGGCATGCAAATAGTTAGCGTCCCGGCATCCCCCACACCTCAGGCGGCATGAAGATAGCGGTTAGGGGCCGAGGGGCGGGGGGGCCAAAGGGCAGGGAGGGGCGGGGGGGCCAAAGGGCAGGGGGGGGCCAAAGGGCAGGGAGGGGTGGGAGGGGCAGGGGGGGCCAAAGGGCAGGGAGGGGTGGGAGGGGCAGGGGGGGCCAAAGGGCAGGGAGGGGCAGGGGGGCTACGGGCAGGGAGGCTAAGGGCAGGGAGGGGCAAGAGCGCAGGGAGGGCAAGAGGGCAGGGGGCAAGAGGGCAGGGAGGGGGCAAAGGGCAGGGGGGCAAGAGGGCAGGGAGGGGGCAAAGGGCAGGGGGGCAAGAGGGCAGGGAGGGGGCAAGAGGGCAGGGAGGGGGCAAGAGGGCAGGGAGGGGGCAATAGGGCAGGGAGGGAGGGGGGCAAACAGCAGGGGGGCAAGAGGGCAGGGAGGGAGGGGGGCAAGAGGGCAGAGAGGGAGGGGGGCAAGAGGGCAGGGGGATCAAGAGGGCAGGGAGGGAGGGGGCAAGAGGGCAGGAAGGGGGGCAAGAGGGTAGGGAGGGGGGCAAGAGGGCAGGGAGAGAGTGGGCAAGAGGCCAAAGGGCATGGTAGCAAAGGGCAGAGGGGCAAAGGGCAGGGGGGGCAAAGGGCATTGGGAGGGAGGGCAGGGGGGGCAAAGGGCATTGGGAGGGAGGGCAGGGGGGGCAAAGGGCATTGGGAGGGAGGGCAGGGGGGGCAAAGGGCATTGGGAGGGAGGGCAGGGGGGGCAAAGGGCATTGGGAGGGAGGGCAGGGGGGCAAAGGGCATTGGGAGTGAGGGCAGGGGGAGGCAAAGGGTAGGGGGAGGCAAAGGATAGGGGGAGGGAGGGCAGGGGGGGGCAAAGGGCAGGGGGGGCAAAGGGCAGGGGGAGGGAGGGCAGGGGGGAGGGGGGGAGAGCAGGGGTGAGGGAGGGGGAGGGAGGACAGGGGGGGAGGGAGGGGGGAAGGTGGACAGGGAGGGGGGTGGACAGGGGGGAGGGAGGGGGGGAGGGTGGACAGGGGGGGAGGGAGGGCAGGGGGAGTCAGGGACGCGGTAAATAAGGCATTTCCCTGCATGTACTCACCTTGCACACGGCGTGCGGGTCCCGGCCGCCCTCCTCCTCCACCTCGGGCTCCTCCGCGGAGAGGCGGAGACAGCCGGAGGAGCGGCCTGTGTGAGGGGAGAGCCGCGTGCTCTCTGTGTGTGGGGGGGGGGGGTGAGCGCCGGGTGAGAGAGCGGCCTGTGTGAGGGGAGGGCAGGGAGGGAGGGGGGTGAGCGCCGGGTGAGAGGGGGGGGGGGGGGGGTGTGTGAGCGCCGGGTGAGAGAGCGGCCTCGCCGGGTGAGAGAGCGGCCTGTGTGAGGGGAGGGCAGGGAGGGAGGGAGGGTAGGGCAGGGAGGGAGGGGGGTGAGCGCCGGGTGAGAGTGGGTGGGGGGGGGGGGGTGAGCGCCGGGTGAGAGGGAGAGAGCGGCCTGTGCGAGGGGAGAGCCACGTGCTCTGTGTGGGGGAGGGGGGGGGCTGAGCGCCGGGAGAGAGCGGCCTCGCCGGGTGAGAGAGCGGCCTGTGTGAGGGGAGAGCAGGGAGGGGGGGGGGTGAGCGCCGGGTGAGAGAGCGGCCTCGCCGGGTGAGAGCAGCCTGTGTGAGGGGAGAGCCGCGTGCTCTCTGTGTGTGTGTGGGGGGGGTGAGCGCCGGGTGAGAGAGCGGCATCGCCGGATGAGAGGGAGAGAGTGGCCTGTGTGAGGGGAGAGCGGCCTGTGTGAGGGGAGAGACGCCTGTGTGAGGGGAGAGCCGCGTGCTCTCTGTGTGTGTGGGGGGGCCGTGTCCCGGGCGCCCTCTCCGCTCCCCCGCTGACTGTAGCGGCGCCGGGGGGGGGGGAAATGGGGGGAGGAAAAAGCGCGGGAAAGCGGGAGACCCGGGGAGAGGAGGTGGTGTGTGTGTGGTGTGTGTGTGGTGTGTGTGTGTGGTGTGTCCCCTTCACTCCGCCTCAGGCCAATGAGAGGGGGGCGGGCGAGCGGACCAAGGGAGCAATCTCATTGGCCTGGCCCAAGGTCCAAGGTCCAATGAGATTGCCGCTAGGGACACAGGGAGGGACACAGGGAGACACATACAGACCCGGACACATAGGACACTTTCAGAAATATATAGTAGATACATCCAACATGTTTCGTAGATCTAACTACTTCTTCAGGGAATAATTTGGCCATTACCCAGAGGTCTTAAATACCTCTCAGAGATGTCTCATTGGTCAAACAATTAGAGTTAGACCAATCATCTGAGCTATGGTCAAAGTATTAGGGAAGATTTATTTCTACTTTTAAAACAACAACTTTATTAACAAATGAACAATCACATATATAAAAAAAACACTAGCATATAATCAAAACCTAACATGAACATAAAACCATGCTGGAATAAAAAGAAACACATTATTAGTATATTAAAAGATTAAAATAGACATCATAAATTCCTTAAGCAATATAAAATATATATATATATCTAACTAGAAATAGCAGGTAAGCTACAGCAGGGAGAAGGAAACACATAGCAGTGCCTTATCACTAAATCTAATGGTGACGTGGGCTGGAGGTTTTAATATAATGCCCAAATATCCACATCCTCATTGAGCCCCTTGGGGGACATGGTATCTAGCTTATGTATCCAATAAGTCTCCTTAGAGGATAATGTTTTGACTCTGTCTCCCCCTCTTCTATTAACTGGAATAAACTGAATCCCCTTGAAAGTAAGACTAGAAGGGTCTTTACCATGATGTAATGAAAAGTGTCTTGACACACTATGTTTGTCAAACCCAATTTTAATGTTTCGGACATGTTCCTGGATACGGATTTTAAGGCTACGTTTGGTTCTGCCTACATATTGGTATCCGCATGCACACTCCAACAGATCTACAATATGTGTCGATGTATATAAAATAAAGTCATCAATATTAAAAACCTCTAGTGTATTATTAGATTTAAACGTTTGCTTTACAGGGTGTTGATACTTGCAAATACTGCATTTACCACAGGTATAGTTGCCTCTTGGTTTGGTTCCAAGCCATTGTTTGGATGATACGGTGTTGTTACATACAAAAACATCACTAGGTGCTAGTATGCTTTTAATGTTTTTGGCTCTCCTATATATAAACCGTGGTTTGGTGTCTAAATGAGATCCCAATATGGGATCTTTACACAGTATACCCCAGTGTTTACTAAAAACCTTTTCAATGTCCCTATATACAGAGTTGTAATTGGTAATGAAGGCCACATCTACCAATCCGCCCTTATTTTGTTGGCTCTCATTATTTCTATTTTTAGATCTATTTTGAATCAGCATCTCGTTGCGATCCAGATTACGTACTCTTTTTATCTCTCTATCTAAAAGCTCTTTAGGATATCCCCTCTCTCTAAATCGTAAAAATAATTTGTTAGCCTGTTTATTAAAAACCTCTATATTGCTGCAGTTGCGTCTGAGTCTGACAAATTGCCCTCCTGGTATGTTTTTGATCCATGTGCTCTTGTGACTGCTATTTGCCATCAGCAAATTGCTGGTATCCACCTCCTTGAAGGTCTCGGTTTCCACAGTGCCATCCACTCGCGAAGTGAGTCTTAGATCTAAAAAATCTATCTGTGTGGCATCCAATTTATGTGTGAATTCGAGATTATAATCATTTTTATTCAAGTCAGCCACAAATGCACTGGCTGAAGCACAATCACCATCCCATACACACAGGATGTCGTCTATGTAGCGCCTCCACACAACGACATTCCTGTGGTGCGGGTTATCGGGCATAATAAACTGTGACTCCCACTTACCCACATACAGGTTTGCGAAACTGGGGGCAAATCTAGTGCCCATTGCAGTTCCGCAAACCTGCAGGTAGAAAGTGGAGAGGAACAGAAAATAATTATGTTTTAAAATAAAACTAATAGACTCAAGAATAAACTCCCTATTTAGTGGATGCAGTGTATGATCATCCTCCAAAAAGGAGTTCACTGCTTCTAGCCCTTTCTGATGAGGTATGTTGGTATATAAGGTTTTTATATCACACGTAATCCATACATATGAATTCTTCCATTGAAAGTCCTTAAATAAGTTTAAAACTGCAGTAAAATCTTTTAAATAGGAGGTTAATTTTCCCACATAAGGTTGGAGAAAGAAATCCACATATTGGCTAAGGTTGGCTGTCATTGATTGTATACCTGACACGATAGGACGTCCAGGGGGATCAGCCAGAGCCTTATGTATTTTCGGTAGATGATAAAATATGGGGATCTGCTCCAATTTTTCTGCTAACATCACTAGTGCATTAACATGGTTTGGAGCCTGGTTAACTGTAGAGAAAAAAGGGAGGAACATTTCAAACTCCTGTTCACAGATGAAGTGCTACATGGTCAGCCTAATGAACCAATTGATTTAACAGCAAAAGACCGCTTTAAAATATTGGAAAAGTTATTGCTTACCGAGGGTAAACATTGGCTTGAGACAAAAACCCTTCAGAGTTATCTGGATGTGGGTAGAATACCAAGAGGTCTCAGGTTTTCTAAAAGCCCTACCTTCGGTAAGGATAACTTAAAATTTATGCAGGAGTGGAATAGGATCCAGGATGAGTGTTCTAATGATCTCATTAGGTTAATTATTTATGAAAGGAACCGTGAGATCAAACAATTAGAAAAAGAGACATTGAAAGCGATTAAGGTATTAGAACCTATAGTGATAGACACTGATTGCTCAGAGATTGAGACAAACTAGATTATCAGCAAGGGCCAACAAAATAAGGGCGGATTGGTAGATGTGGCCTTCATTACCAATTACAACTCTGTATATAGGGACATTGAAAAGGTTTTTAGTAAACACTGGGGTATACTGTGTAAAGATCCCATATTGGGATCTCATTTAGACACCAAACCACGGTTTATATATAGGAGAGCCAAAAACATTAAAAGCATACTAGCACCTAGTGATGTTTTTGTATGTAACAACACCGTATCATCCAAACAATGGCTTGGAACCAAACCAAGAGGCAACTATACCTGTGGTAAATGCAGTATTTGCAAGTATCAACACCCTGTAAAGCAAACGTTTAAATCTAATAATACACTAGAGGTTTTTAATATTGATGACTTTATTTTATATACATCGACACATATTGTATATCTGTTGGAGTGTGCATGCGGATACCAATATGTAGGCAGAACCAAACGTAGCCTTAAAATCCGTATCCAGGAACATGTCCGAAACATTAAAATTGGGTTTGACAAACATAGTGTGTCAAGACACTTTTCATTACATCATGGTAAAGACCCTTCTAGTCTTACTTTCAAGGGGATTCAGTTTATTCCAGTTAATAGAAGAGGGGGAGACAGAGTCAAAACATTATCCTCTAAGGAGACTTATTGGATACATAAGCTAGATACCATGTCCCCCAAGGGGCTCAATGAGGATGTGGATATTTGGGCATTATATTAAAACCTCCAGCCCACGTCCTCATTAGATTTAGTGATAAGGCACTGCTATGTGTTTCCTTCTCCCTGCTGTAGCTTACCTGCTATTTCTAGTTAGATATATATATATATATTTTATATTGCTTAAGGAATTTATGATGTCTATTTTAATCTTTTAATATACTAATAATGTTTCTTTTTATTCCAGCATGGTTTTATGTTCATGTTAGGTTTTGATTATATGCTAGTGTTTTTTTTATATATGTGATTGTTCATTTGTTAATAAAGTTGTTGTTTTAAAAGTAGAAATAAATCTTCCCTAATACTTTGACCATAGCTCAGATGATTGGTCTAACTCTAATTGTTTGACCAATGAGACATCTCTGAGAGGTATTTAAGACCTCTGGGTAATGGCCAAATTATTCCCTGAAGAAGTAGTTAGATCTACGAAACATGTTGGATGTATTAATGCCATAATTTTGCCTATATTCATCCTTTGGATCTGTATCACCATCAGCTTATATTGGCTGCCATCGTGCTAACTGAGCGATCTCTGCGCCGGTAAGAGACTGTAAGGGACTCTCCTTCTTCCTCCCTATTGATTCCTCCATTGCCACGAGAACTGTGACGTCACTCCGCTATACCACGTGACGGAGCGGCATCGTGGCACGCTGTGTAAGCCCCTGCAGCTGCGGAAGTGTTTGCAGAGCAATTCCAACAGCTCTGGACTGCCCTAAGATCATAGCAGCTGGGAAAAGCAGCAAATCTACACAGGAGAGACGGGGGACTGTAGGGGAATTCCCCTGGAGGCAGTATATCGCCGGTTGAGGAGCGGTCCCACTAAGTGTCTGAATCTGCAGTATTACCAGGCTGCTTGAAAGGAATCCCCTTGTGAGCAGCGTCCTGCTGTGTGAGGAGTGCATGAAGGATACCATGCCCCAGAACCATCATAGAGGCTCCTGCAGAGACAGCTGAGTGCCAGACCGTCCTGTTTTACAGCTACAGAGTGGTAACCAGTGTGTTATGCACTAAATGCACATGTTATTTCTATCTGATGTACGCAGATTTATTACCCCTTTAACATTGTAATACATTCTATTACTTACTTCACTATTTGGCGTTGTGCGCTGTTTTCTTTTTGTTTCCATTTCTTAGAGTGTGTGGGGTGCTGAGCCACCCCTAATGTTTATAGCAGCAGACGCCCTTATCAACCACACGGTTATGTTATAATTTAATTATTTAATCACTTATTCACTGTGGTATTGTGGTTTACTTTATTTATATATGGTTTAGTCACTGCACTGTATTCAATTATAAGGAGATAGATAGTAGCGCACAGTTTATTTCTGTTTTTCCAATATCATGTGAATGTATATGTATAACCTTTATTTTCTGTGAAATGTATTTGTGCCTGTGTAACTGTGTAACTGTGCGTTTCTTTGTTCCCTGGGCATGCTGGGCATTAGCCAGCCTACATACCCAGAGATCAGGGTTCAGCTGGTTCCACAAAGGCGTTGAGGACAAAGGAGAGTGGGGATGTGCTGGCATCTGCCGGACAATCTGAGAGCCATTGTCTTCCCCAGACAGAGAGGTGCCTCTCATCAAGAGATATAGCAGGTCAGCATTGAGAACATGGGCAGGTAAGCGCTGTTCTCATTGGCTGATTTGGAATGCCTCCCCATCACACCCGCAACCCGGATTGGCCAACATAGGTGAGCCCTCGCACTGTCATTGGCTGTGAGGATTCAGGGATCGCGTCCTTTGTGGCGCGGTCCCTCCTCTCTACATACCAGTACTGCAGCGGCTGCTGCCTCCGATCAATGGGCTGCACGTGTAAGACCCACCGCCCTGGAAGCTCTGATCTCTACATGTATACGGGTGGATAAACGCCTCCAAGAGAGACGAAGTGAACGCCAGACTACACGTACGCCTGTACCTATATCTCTCTCTCCTTCTTTTGTTCCAGTTCCTGAAGCACCAGACCCCATGCTTCTGGGTACTCACCAGTTGTCCTTTACAGAAAAACAGCGCCGGAGAAGCGAGGGGCTATGTCTTTATTGTGGCCTAGCCGGTCATTTGGCGTACCGCTGTCCTACGCGTCCGGGAGAACGCCAGCGGCCTATAAGGTATGATGGAATTTCTGTGGGTACCATGTCTTCTTGTCCTCCTTCCAAGGAAAATATGCCAAAAAGGATCCTTCTGCCTATCATAATGGAGGGTACTGACTTTCATACTTCTGCACTTGCCTTCATCGACTCTGGGTCTGGAGGAAACTTCGTGGATCAGAATTTTGCTATAAAACACCGGATTCCACTGCTTAGGAAGTTCACTCCCATAGGACTCGAAACGATAGACGGCCGTCCACTTCAACCTGCCTTCATCTGCCTGGAGACTGCGATATTCACTCTTTCCACCAAGGGTGGACAAAAGGAACAAATCTCGTTGGATGTCATTCATTCACCATCGGTGCAGGTAATCTTGGGTCTTCCCTGATTACAATTGCATAATCCTGTAGTTGACTGGACTGATAAACTGCCTATACAATGGCCTGGTGCATGTCATATTCCTTGTGCTTCCCCTCCTCTTTCTCTTGCCGATTTAGAAACCGCTGATACTGTTAAGGGCCCACTTCCTGAGGCTTATATTGCATTCCTTGATGTCTTCGATAAGGTTAGCTCTGAAGCCCTTCCTCCGCATCGTCCCTTCGATTGTCCCATTGACCTCATCCCTGGTGCCATTCTCCCGAAAAGCAGATCCTATCCCTTGTCCATTCCAGAATCCCGTGCTATGTCTGAGTATATACAAGAGAACTTAAACAAGGGATTTATAAGAAACTCCACCTCACCTGCTGGGGCAGGCTTCTTCTTTGTAAAAAAGAAAGATGGGTCTCTCCGCCCCTTGTTACGACTGTGCTGGCCACAAACCGGGGCCGGACCGCGGGGCTGAGGTTGGGTTATGAAATCACCGACCTTAGACCGCGCAGACTGGTCCGGAGTGCAAAGTTCATAATCAAACAGGCCGGGTTCAGGACTGGAGAGGTCAGCGTAGTCGTTGGACGAGCCAAAGTCGGGGTAGGAGAAGACAGGACAGTCGATGGCCGAACCGGGGTCGGGATAGAAGACATCCGGGTAGTCGTAGTCGTAGCAAGGAATCGTCAACAGGAAATCAAGCAGGTCCTCCTGCTTCAGCATAGTAGCTGCGGGGCGGGAGCGGGGTCTGCGCGAGTGGCGTCCACGGCCCATGGTATCGGTCTCAGCGAGAAGAAGGCTGACCAGAGTTCAGCAGAGAGAAGGCTGACCAGAGAGGGCACACCACCAAGCAGCACTGGAAAACCAATGCTTCAGCGCTGGAGTTCAAGCTGGCCTCTGCGAAGGGAGAAAGAGCAGCAGGCCACGGGGTCCAAACAGCAACCTCTGCTAAGGGTAGATGCAGCAGGTTGTAGGCTCCAGGGAGATAGCACACAGCAGGTCTCCAGGGTGCTTCAGCGCGGAAGTTTAAGCTGGCATCTGCGAAGGGAGAAAGAGCAGCAGGCCACAGGGTCAAAACAGCAACCTCTGCAAGAGGAGTATGAAGCAGGTTGCAGGGTCCAGGCTCGCAGGTAGCAGGGTCCAGGCTCTCTGAGAAGAGAGGAAACCAGGCCTCAGCTAAGTAGCTGCAGGCTATGAGGAAACCGGAACGAGTACAACGAACTGGAACAATAAACAGAGTTTAGTAATGAGAGAAAACGAGCCAGGAGGCTTGTGGCAAAACACAGATAACATCCAAGAAGGATTATGCTCGTCAGAGAGGGATTGTGGGAATGCAGTATTTAAAGGCCAGCGGACCAATCCCAGGAGGAGGGTGTGAGGGCACTGCTCCAATGACTGAGTACAAGGCTAGGTTGCAGTGCTAGCCCGCACAGCTGCTGTTGATTGCAGAGGGAATTAGTGAGAACAACAGCACCCTGCAAGGCTACGAGAAAAGCCAGGAGTGGATTCCTCACACCCCTGCATTGATTATAGAGGTTTAAATAAGATCACCCAGAAGAAACGGTATCCCTTACCACTCATCTCAGAACTGTTCGACCGCTTACAAGTTGCCTCCATTTTCTCCAAGCTTGACCTCCGTGGTGCTTACAACCTTATACGCATCAGGGAAGGAGACGAATGGAAAACGACCTTTAACACCCGCGATGGCCATTATGAGTATCTAGTAATGCCATTTGGACTCTATAACGCGCCTGCGATCTTTCAAGAATTTGTTAATGAGATTTTTCGTGATGTTCTCAATTTGTTTGTCATCGTGTATCTTGACGATATTCTAAGTTTTTCTAAATCCCTGCCTGAACATATTCAGCATACCAAGCTGGTACTCTCTCGTCTTTGTCAGAATCATCTTTATGCCAAGATGGAGAAATGTATGTTTCATCAAAGTTCTACTTCCTTCCTGGGCTATATAATCTCCGAGAAAGGATTCGCCATGGACCCTGAGAAATTAAAAGCAGTATTGGATTGGCCCCAACCTACGTCGCTTAAAGCCATCCAGCGATTTCTTGCCTTCGCCAATTACTACTCCACTCTTGTGGCTCCTATTACCACTCTAACCAAGAAATATGTCGATCTTTCCTGTTGGTCTCCAGAGGCCTGTTCTGCTTTTGAATCCCTGAAGAAAGCCTTCACATCCGCCCCCATTCTGCACCACCCCGACCCGTCTCTTCCTTTCACATTAGAGGTCGATGCCTCAGACGTTGCAGCAGGGTCTGTGCTCTCTTAAAGACGTTCTCCCCAAGATCACCTACATCCATGCGATTATTTCTCCAAAAAATATTCTCCTGCGGAGATCAACTATGACGTTGGTAATAGAGAACTTTTAGCGATCAAGATGGCACTCCAAGAATGGCGACATCTAATCGAAGGTACCGAAAAACCTATTTTTATTCTTACCGATCACAAGAATTTATTGTACATTGAGGGCGCTCGACGCCTTGGTTCCTGTCAAGCTTGCTGGGCCTTATTCTTCTCAAGATTTAATTATGTAATTTCTTATATTCCTGGTACTAAGAATTTAAAGGCCGATGCATTGTCTCGTCAATTCCTTTCCGAGGACAAGTTAGACGAAGTTCCCAAAACCATTCTCCCTTCTAAACTCATCATCGCTGCTAACTCTTTTGACATCTTGGACAAAATTCTGGAATCACAGACGCAGGTGCCTGAAGGACTGCAGGTTCCTGAGGGCTGTCTTTATGCGGCAACCAAACTCCGTCGAAAGATTCTCGAGTGGGGTCATGCTTCCAAATCAGCCGGTCACCCTGGGATCCGAAGAACCACCGACTTAATCAGACGTACCTTCTCGTGGCCCGAGATGTTGAGCGACATTAAAGAACTCGTTTCATCCTGTTCAGTCTCTGCTCGGAATAAGTCCGGTCGACAAAAGCCTGCTGGTCTGCTACGTCCGCTTCCCATTCCGGAACGCCCCTGGTCCCATCTATCTATGGATTTCATAGTGGAGCTACCTATTTCAAGTGGTATGAATACCATCCTGGTCATCGTGGATCGTTTTTTGAAGCAGGCCCATTTCATACCCCTCAAGGGCCTTCCTAACTCTGCAACTCTAGCTGATATCTACATCAAAGAAGTCTTTCGTATACAGGGGGTTCCTGTTACAAATTGTGATCCATGGTCAGATACAATTGAATCAAAGTTTTGGCAAGCTTTTTCTCAAAGACTCAATATCTCGCTTCTTTTTTCTTCCGGGTACCACCCGCAAACTAATGGACAGACTGAAAGGGTAAATCAATCATTTGAGCTATATCTAAGATGTTTTGTTTCTGATACACAGGATAATTGGGCTGATTTCTTACCATAGGCTGAGTTCGCACATAACTCTCTTAGGAACGAATCCACCGAAGAGTCGCCCTTCTTTGTCAATTATGGCTGCCACCCTAATTCTCTTCCTATTTCCTCATATATCTCTGGAGTCCCTGCTGCTGTTGCCAGAGTCAATGCTCTTCAAGAGTCATGGAATAAGATTAGGAGAACTCTCCAGGAATCCGTTCGGAGACAAAAGACCCAGGCGGATCGTCTAGAGGCGCCCAGGTTTAAGACAGGAGACAAGGTATGGCTCTCATCCAAGAACATCAGATTAAAGACACCTACCTTAAAATTGGCTCCCAGATTCTTGGGACCATTCAAGATCCTGGAACAGGTTAATCCTGTGGCGTACCGCCTGGACTTACCTCCCTCTATGAAGATACCATCGGTATTCCATGTCTCCCTTCTGAAACCTGTCAAACAGAGTTCCAGGTATCCTGATGTTGTTGTTTCCCCTCCTCCCCCTGTGTTGGTGCATGGTCGGAATTTGAAATTCGCTCTATAATTCACAGAGAGATATATGACAAATAACACAGATACAACACAAACAGTGATTCCCTGGCGCACTATCCGATAATAAACCTGACGAATTGGAGTAGTCCCATGAATCAAAAGATGATATAGAAGAGATCCAGTCCACAATGTCCCGTTCTTTTACACTGGACGCTTGTCTGGAAATACAAATGAAACAACCATTGCACAGTACCCTATGGTCAATGTTCCACACCCCCACCGTTGCTATCTACTTACTTAAAAATAGATAAGAATGGGCCTCAAAAGGTTTCTTTAAATCTCCAAACGATTGGCTCCAACTGATTCCTGCTGCTGGTATCACGATTTACACTTCCAGCATCAGCATCACCATACCGATTGGGAACAAAAAGGGGCACCAATAGTGTAACACTATAACATTTATTATTAAAAAAAAGGACAAGCATAAAAACATGCACTCACATGCCAGAATGCCCTATGCGTGTCCTACAACGTGCCGTCCGCTTCACATGTAAGGATGCCGAGTGATTGCAGGAGGAGGCAGGAGCCGGCGTCATTCCCCGTTTCGTGGCCGCGACTCGGAGCGCCTAGTCCCTCCTCCGATGACGTTCCCCATCAATCAACCTCCTTTCCTTCCACAGGGTCTGCACGTCGCAGCACGTGGAGCTTGCTGTACGTGCTGCGACGTGCAGACCCTGTGGAAGGAAAGGAGGTTGATTGATGGGGAACGTCATCGGAGGAGGGACTAGGCGCTCCGAGTCGCGGCCACGAAACGGGGAATCACGCCGGCTCCTGCCTCCTCCTGCAATCACTCGGCATCCTTACATGTGAAGCGGACGGCACGTTGTAGGACACGCATAGGGCATTCTGGCATGTGAGTGCATGTTTTTATGCTTGTCCTTTTTTTTAATAATAAATGTTATAGTGTTACACTATTGGTGCCCCTTTTTTGTTCCCAATCGGTATGGTGATGCTGATGCTGGAAGTGTAAATCGTGATACCAGCAGTAGGAATCAGTTGGAGCCAATCGTTTGGAGATTTAAAGAAACCTTTTGAGGCCCATTCTTATCTATTTTTAAGTAAGTAGATAGCAACGGTGGGGGTGTGGAACATTGACCATAGGGTACTGTGCAATGGTTGTTTCATTTGTATTTCCAGACAAGCGTCCAGTGTAAAAGAACGGGACATTGTGGACTGGATCTCTTCTATATCATCTTTTGATTCATGGGACTACTCCAATTCGTCAGGTTTATTATCTGATAGTGCGCCAGGGAATCACTGTTTGTATCTGTTTGTATCTGTGTTATTTGTCATATATCTCTCTGTGCATGTATACAGCCCTTGTGGATAGGGTTGTTATATTCCTGGGGCAGCCATTCCCAGACCTGCCACAACAGGTTGTGAGGAATTAAAATTAAGGTTTTCCCTATAGGGGACCCTTTACTATTTATATTTTTTTAGAGCACCTGGTTATTTAAGTAATATTTAGGTATAGGTTTTTAGGTTTGAGCGCTGATCACATGCTTTTAGTTTAAATTTCCTTCACCACTCGCTCTATAATTGACTCAATCTCCAGAGGAAAGGTGCAGTTCCTTGTACACTGGAAGGGTTTCGGTCCTGAAGAACGTTCTTGGTCTCCAATGACCAGATCCACGCTCCCGGCTTGCTCAGACGGTTCCACGCCAGATATCCAGACAAGCCATTTATGGATCGTCTGAAGTTCGATCCTCCAAGGGGGGGGGGGGGGTACTGTGAGGATTTGGGGATCGCATCCCTTGCGGCGCGGACCCTCCTCTCTACATACCAGTACTGCAGCGGTTGCTGCCTCCGCCCCCCCGCTGGTGCGCGCACCCCCGCTCTGTTTACAGAGCGCGCGCACCCGCTGCTCTTCTACCAGGTCACGGACTTTAGCTCTGCCCCCTCGGCTGCGCCGCTGCTGCACGCGGCATGCACGAGTGACGTCGCGCAACGAGCCCCAGCTGCGAGTCAAGATTGCTATGAGCCCTTGTCTTCCTGCAGCCTATCCCTGCCTCCGCTGGGGCCGCGCCTCCGCTCCGCCTCCTGCCTCATAGGTCACTTCCTGTATAAGAACCTGCTCAGTGCTCAGTCTCATTGCGGAGCATAACTTAGTGTAGCCTTTGCATGTGCCTGTCTTGTCCAGCCCAGTCTTGTCTTGTTCTCTGCAGTTAACCTCTCGTGTACCGACCTGGCTTTGCATTTGGATTCTCTCTGGCTCTTGACCCCTGGCTTACAGATAACGACTACGAGTACCTCTCCAACCCCAGACCACAGGCTTACGGACTCCAACTACGTGTACCTCTCCAACCCACGGACCCTGGCAAGTATTGGATTAACCCTTTCTTCATACCCAGACCCAGCAACGCTACAAACTACCTTCTGGGCCCGCCCCCGGTACTGTGGGTGTGTGGCATAGTCCTTCCCACCTCAGTGCCTGGGTCAGGTCTTGTTTGTGGGCTCATGCAAGCGTTACATTGGCCCAACACACAGCATCTGTTATGTGATTGCCGCCCCGTTCTCCATTATTTCCTATGGAGATGGGGAAACTAGAAACGGGGCGGCCAATCTGAGCTTCACAGACTTTGCTGAGACTAGCGTGGAGATGGACTAACTGGTTGTAGGTTGCCTGCCCTTTCTCCTCAGTTCAGCCATTTTGGTTACTGGCAGCCTGCTATATAAGGCTGCAGTTCCCAGTGAGAGTCGCCGAGCAAAGTTCTAAGTTTTGCAGCTCCTGACGGTCTTCGCTGTCACGCCTTTCTCTGTTCCCTGTTTGGATTCCTTTGTTGCTGACCCCGGACCGTGACCCCGACCTCGCTACTTTCTGCCTGCCCTGACCTTTATCTGTCACCTGGACTCTGCACCACTCCCGCCAGCCCTGACCTCTGCCTGCTTACCGACTACTGATACTCTTACAGGACTCTGTCCCTGGGATCTGGTCGGTTAATCTGCATCCCTGCCTCAGCCCTGTGAGTCTGCTTCCTGATTGGAGATGAGCACCGTCACAGGTAGGGGTAGCCAGCCTCACATAATAAAGGTGAAGCCCGGCTGGCTGCCCCAATACCGTGTGTAATGGCCGCCTCTGTAAGGCTCATTTTAGCCAATGTATGAAATGTTTGGTGTAACCCCTTAGAAAAGAGCTAATCACTGTGTGATACGTGGAAGGGGGGAAACTGTATGAATTGGGGAGCAGGGATTGTATACAGTATGTAGAAAAGACCTTTATTTCATGTGTAAATGTATTTCCCCATAAAGTTTAGCAAGCCGTTATGTGATTTCTGTTGGTAGCATTTCTCTGTTTGCAGATCCAGTAATTCATTTAGCTGGGCTGTCTGCAGAGAAATGCTGGGTCGTGACAAAGGCTGAGAGCGGCTAAGTACTCTCAGCAGGGCAGAGCCTTTTGTTCCTCCGAGACACAGACACTGAGACACCTACCCAGCGCCAGGTATAGGGCTGGCCAAGGGAACTGTTTGCCGGGTCTGAGCCCCATAGGGACGATTCCCATTGACAAGGGGCTGTCCCGAGCGCTTAAGCCAGCCCCCTCCCCCCCTCTGATAGGTGCAGCCGGACGAGCTGTCGTCCTCCGATTGGCTGCACCTTCACGATCCGCGCAGTGATTGGTCGGCGGCCTCTGCTCTATGTTAAAGATAGCCATCGGTTGCTATGTAAGGAGAGCAGACGATCAGGGAACCAGAACAATTTTGGAGACGATCAGAGACACGGCTGGCGGGAGATTCAAAAGTGCTCTGCATGAAATAGCACTGTGCGTGACTGAAGTGCCGGGAAGCCAGGGAAGAAGACGTTCAGGGCATTCCTACTGAAGCAGGCCCCTGCACCTAGTTGAGGCTGGATTGTTAGCCTCGGGGCCCCAGTTGGTGTGTGTTTCACTGTGATTATGCATTTTGTGTGTTTGCTGGCTTGCCAGAATAAACTTACATTTATTTAATTATTGTGTCCTGTCTGGTGATGGTGATCCCGGTGGTTTTGATGTTAAAAGTTCTGGTCCGTAGTGACAATAACGTTGAAACATTTTGCCTAATGCTGAAGCCACGTCTGATGAAAAGGCACCTTCTTTGTTTCTCAGAAGGGCGAGAGAGAATTAAAAACAGTGGCTTTCTAATGGGTTAGACACATATAGCAGGGTGCAAAGAGAGAGAAAAAAACACCATCAGTATAAGATTAAGAGTAATTAATATTTATAGTATGCATGAGATAAAATAACACTTACATAAAAAACAGGATCACAATAAATCCAGACATCTTAGGGGAAGCTTAGAAGAAGGGATGTAGTCAAGCATATAAACCGAAGCAATGGCAAGATCCAAAATGCCTAATCGTCCGGTTAGCACTAACAAAAGCAGTTCTTCCGGCTCAGAACACAACCCTTAAACCTTATGCAAATGCAGCCCACAAAGAGGTATATCCACAGCTGCCCGGAGGAAACGCAGTAATGCTTACACTCTGCTGCGTGTGACTTCACCTTGAGAAAGGCAGCACTACAGTATACTGCCGAAACGTTGGTCTCTACGGCACATTAAACCTTGATGATTAAGACCGTGTGCCTGTTTTTTCATTGTATACTGGATCATATTGGGACTTCAGGAGCTCCCCAGAACCAGCGCACCGGCAGCTAAGTACCCCACCCCTGTTACCTATGTAACTGAGTGCGTGTCTCATCCTCTATCTGTGGCTATCAGGACTCATCAGACAAAGAGGACATGACAATTGATGACAATTATGAGGTCAAAAATGGGTGTAAAGCCGACGCTGGTACAGATGTATTCAGACGTGCTTCTTCCCCGGAGGAAGGAAAGCAGAATGCCGTGGCTCCTGGCTGCCGGCAGGGATCTGTTCTGCCGAATGGTACCCCCCTCCCCATAGAGAATGTGTTGTGCCGGGGAAAGCCAAGGGTTCCAAATTTCTGGTTCCCCCAGCCTCGAGAAGCCAGACTCTGGCAACATCTGTAAGTTAGTTTCAGGTGTCCCTTTTAGATAATGTATTAATATTTTTTTTTACAGCCCACCATGGGCAGAGAACAGGATATAAAGTGAGCTGGGGATTTAAAGGTGCAATTCCACAGACGACCAAAAAACAACCTTTTTCTAAACAATGTAACAATCCAATTGGGCTTACTGAAACGAATCAAACTGCGCTAAATTTGTTTCTCATGAAATTAATTAAAACTTGCATTTCTTACGGGTCTAAATGAGGGTGTGTTTGTCAATCAAGTTTTTTTTTCATTACCCTAAGCCAGTAATCGGCAACTAGAGGATCCCAAGCCACATGTGGCTCTTTCCGCTCCTTCTTGCGGCTCTCTGCAAGTTGCCGACTCCCAGCTGCTGCCTCTCCCCCTCACTATACTGGCGGTGGCTGCGGGGTGGCACGGCTGGCGCTGCTCGACGTCTCCCCAGCTGCTTGCCTGCCTCTCTCCTGTACTGTCCCACGCCGGGCTCTCATGCCGGTGTGTGCTGGAAGTGCGTGTCGCAACTTCCGGCGCGAGCCAATGTCACAGAGCCCGGCGTGGGACAGTACAGGACAGAGGCAGCAAGCAGCTGGGGAGATGTCAGGTCCGGTGGCAACAAGAGGCCCGACCAGCCCCTGCAGGACAGTGAAGGAGAGAGGCCCAATGTAAGTGTGTACAGGCATACCCCGGTTTAAGGACACTCACTTTAAGTACACTCGCGAGTAAGTACATGTCGCTCAACAGGAAACCGGCAGCTCACGCATGCGCCTGTCAGCACGTCCTGAACAGCAATACTGGCTCCCTACCTGTTCCGAAGCAGTGTGCAAGCGGGGAGACTATAGAGCCTGTTACACATGCGTTATTTACATCAGTTATGCACGTATATGACGATTGCAGTACAGTACATGCATCGATAAGTGGGAAAAAGGTAGTGCTTCACTTTAAGTACATTTTCACTTTACATACATGCTCCGGTCCCATTGCGTACGTTAATGCGGGGTATGCCTGTATGTGTGTATATATATATCACAAAGAAGACACAAGAAGTCTCAAAGATGAGCACTCGAAATATCCCCAAAATATTGTACTTTAATGTCGTCAATTATAACAAACTAAAACATAATTAAAAACACAAGGCAGGACCCTGAAGTAGACAAAGTGAGTACATATACCACATGGCCAAAGCAGAAGGTCTAAACCTAAACACAAATATCAACACAAATATCAAGCTGATGCAATGCGAGTGTCAGGTGAGATCCCAGGGAAAATCGTTCCCTAGATCATCAACACTGGCCAGTCACACTTGTAACAAATGACCTAAGGGGCACACTGATCAATACACTGATGTCATTCACATGTACCCCACATATACTGCAAGATTAAAATCACAGCAGTATAATTGGCCCACCATACTGGGAAATGTGCAGATAGCTGGGTGAGATATGAGAAGATGGATATAGTCCGTTCTGCAGAATGCACAAAAAAACTAAATATCACTCTCCCAGCTATCTGCACATTTTCCACTATGGTACTTTGCCGAGGTCAGTATTGGAGAGGAGCGGATCGTCGAGATACTTTGCCGGGGTTGGGATGGAGAGGTGCGGATGGTCGTACGTAGTCGAGGTCAGGAGAACAGAATAGCGGTATCAGGAGCAAGGATCTGGAAGCACGACCAGACTGTGGAGGTAAGACAGCAGTGACCACTTCGCACGTAGGAAGGTTTATGCTCAGACGATGAACCAGACGAACGGCTGAGCATATAAGGCATACTGGGACCAATGTGGACAAGGCGAGAGGGGGCGCGTCAGGAGCGCCTGCTGAGATTGGTTCAGGAGACAGGTGTGGGAGGGCTTACAGGCGGAGGCTGGTGACGCGGTACGAGCACGCATACATGACGTGCCGATGACGCTCCCGCGTGGGCGCAACCCGGAGGCGAGGCCAGAGGAGTCCTTATTAATACACACGCGTGATGCGCGCGTGCCCGTAGACCGGCGGCTGGTAGGCGGCCCAGGTGATGCGCCGCAGGAGGTGGGGGAAGCAGAGCACCCGATAGCGGGCCGAGGTAAGCAAGAAGCACGCCGAGGGTAGCAGGACTCAAGGATCCTTACACTCTGTCACTGTGGCCCTCTTTTTGGACTGGTGACACTATATACCTCTGCACCCTACTGCACAGTTTGTGCATCACGTTGTTGGCCTGTCCTGTTGCTGATCACTTCTGCTGTTGCATGCGCTCCTGGGAACACCTTTTCGGCATTTATATCTTCATCAGGCCACTCATTTATCTCTTGAAAGGCAACTCCGTCCAACTGTCCCATCATCATATCAGTTATTTGTGTATCTAGTGCCCGATACTGCACGACCAGTCACACCAACTATCATAGCATCTGCCTCCTCACCGCTGAGCTCTGGCAGCAGGGAGCACAGTATAATGATGGGGTCACAGTGATACAGCCCATACATATTTATTATATGTGCAAATGCCATGGTGGCCGTCAGCCAGCTCCTGCTTTCGACTCCTTAAATCCGGTTTGTGACAGCATATGTGGGTTCTTCCTTCAGCAAATCTATTTATATTGCACCAGATAACAGGCAGGAAACCTTCCCCATAATTCCCAACAAGAGGCAGCAGGAAATCTTGGCGATACTTGGCATTTGAAACTGTTTATTTATAACCTCTCGCATCCATATTAATTTACACATCGCTGTGTGAGTCCTGTTCCTAGCTCCCCATACAGCTCCCAACTGTCCTCCCTAGAACCCTGTGCTGGCCGGTCCCCCCCCTCACCCCTCCCTGACATCTTCACTCTAGCAGCTCGCCTTCCGGCTCCACCCCCTCCCTGACGCCACCTCCCTTACATCCCCTCCCTCCCACGCTGGACGCTCCTGTGAGCGCAGTGGCTCAGCTCTTGCAATGTCTCTGCCTCTCCTAGGGCATTAGAAATAGTCGACTCAGCCACCTGTGCTGAAGCAGGGATATCCTTAAAACCTGACTTGTTGGGGAAGTGGGGGGTGGGGGGTCTTGAATACTGGAGTTGAGAACCCCTGCCCTAACCTTACCTCCTTTCTCTAAAACCTTAACCCGTTGACCCTCTACCTTATCAAACCTAACCGTAACCCCTAATCCTAACGCTAATCACTACCTGGGGGCCGACACAGCCAGCGACTAAACCATGGCGTCCAACGGATCCTGTTTATAAAGTTGTCAAGAGGGCCATATTTTAATCCCATCTCTGGTATAACAACTGCCCTTATCTCGAGATTATTAGCCCCATATAACACATCTTGTACGTTTATTGGGCCATAAGTGATAACCCACCAATGGAGCCCTCTTTGAAGCTCTGGACAGGCCCAGAAAGCGTCTTGGCCCATCATAAACCCAATATCTTGTATTTTCTAAATCAAACTGTAGCTACATTAACCCCTGAAGCACCAGATTAAAAGATTTAATTTCTCATGATATTATCATGACAAATATTAATTAATATTGTTGAGGTATGTGTGGATATACATTACTGTACACCCATACGTAATACAGTATATACCACATTAGTTCACACAAACATATCACTTTAACCACTAAAAACCATAATATACTTTACAATATGTTTCAGAGTTTAATATGATCCCTAATCTATATATTTGTATGACGCGTGTAACGTTTTGTAATGAAAGGGTTAAGTCCGATACTCATTTTATTGCTTGCAGACTATTCCCAGAAATAATGCTCTGATAATCAGAGTCTGGATGTGAGTAACGCCGGCTTTTGAAAGGTGCTAAATATCGCAGCGTTACTCCCGTGCGCTCACAGGGAGGATCAGCGCGGTTAGGTAAACGGCCATTACCGTGTGATTTGCACACGAATAAGACATCTGTTAACATATATCGAAGCAACATTCTTTGCGGTAACTTGAGAGTATCGTAACGCAAAGCCCCATTGGAGATATGCCGTACGGATATTGATACGAAAAATGGAAAAGACTTGCAACAAAAGCTTACAATTCACTTAAAACATTGTCGAAAAAAAGAAGGAATGTGATAAGGTGATAATGTGAAACAGGCGCTGAAACAATACTGGTGATCACCAATCTATAAGTGAATAATAAATACTTATAATAATCAAGTGCGTGAATTAATTGACCAATGATAGTGCAAAAAAAGTGTATATAAGGTTGTAACCCCTGCTCAAACCCTCTGGAAGGGACTGTCTTCACTGGTCCCAGATGATCGATATATGTCCTCACAACCCAGGGGGAGCATAAAGGAAAAAAACAACAGAGAAAACACAAACTGGTGCCGGAAGTGACGCGACGGGACCCAGCACAAACCGGAAGTGACGTATCGCCACGAAAAATACACTGGAGGTGATCCACCCGGCGTCTAGGGGACTCACAACAGCAGCGAGGTGATTGAGCCTGCCTTCCAACGGATGCAAACGGGAGTGCGGCCTGTCCCTGGAGGTGACTCCAACATCACCATAGCGTGGAGCGGACAAGCAGCTGCGGTGAGCGGTGGCCATACCCTGACACTCCTGAGTCACTTGTTACAGTGCTAAACGCTTGTTTTTGATTGTGTTATTGTAAGTGCGCATTTTTTTAAACTACATTATAAAGTAATCCTTTTTATATTGATCTGCACCATGGAGATTTCTTTTTACTCTTCCATGTTCCCATCCACCTGATGAACGTGAGAGGTATCCTGACTACACCTGTACAACAATACAGATTCCACAGACCCTGTCACTGCCCCAAACTTACTGCTATCTTGTGAGTAGGCTGCACACGAGAGCCAAGTTTCACTGCACATTGCTAACTATTAACCTACAGTCTGCACTTAGTTTGTGTTTTCTCTGTTGTTTTTTCCTTTATGCTCCCCCTGGGTTGTGAGAACACGAAAAAAAGAAGGAATACAAATGAATATCTCTTTTTATATATATATTGTTAATGGGTCTCACCATAACTTAAGGTCGAAACGGCTGTCTGTGGGTGGGTTTTCTGGGTATGCACGTTAACCCTGGCTGTGCTCAAAGCTGTGACCATGCAGCAAGCTTAAGCCTATAGGGAACCATGTTACAAAAGCAGCCTGGAGCTCCTCAGCGACGGGACACATGACCACACGGGCTAAGCTCCCCTCTCTTCCCTCTCCCTCCCCCACACCTTTGGTGCCGGTTCACGTGCTGCTTCCCCTCCCCCTCCAGCTTGGCAGAATTGCATGCTGTTTCCCCTTCCCCAGTGTCACGGGGGCGGAGCTAAGGGGATTCAAAGGAGCGCTGGGGAGGGCAGTCTGCTCCCTGAAAAGAAGTTCCCACCCGTCCCTTTGTTTGGGTAATACCACGACAATCGTATAATATATTGTACATTATGTTGTATTTTCTTCTTTTCAGAAATAAGTAAACACGGAAAGGATGTTGATCCAGGGAGTAATCTGATTGCCAATTCTTGGGGTCAGGAAGGAATTAATTTCCCCCCTTATGAGATATAATGGGAGGTTATATCACTGGGGTTTTGTGTTTGCCTTCCTCTGGATCAAAATACTGTAGGTGAGGATACAGGATGGAGTATCTGTCTGGATTTGGCGTGGGTTGGACTTGATGGACGTATGTCTTTTCAACCTCATCTACGATGTAACTATGTAACTGTGTCTGCCATGCTTGAGGTGGGCACTGCATGACATGTGTTGCCTACGTCACGGCGGCTGTTGGGGGGGGGAGTAGGTGTTTGGTAACCTTGCCAGCGGGGGCTCTATGGTGCAGATAACACCTAAAGCCTTGTTGTGGCTCGGGGTAGCGAGTGGGCAGGGCTCATTTGTGCCTGATTCCCTGGGCCCAGTATCGCTTAACGGCCGGGCCATCGGGTTCCCGGCTTGGTAGGTGGGCGGGCCGTGGTTGGTGTGCCATCGGGTGCCTGGCTTGGTGGGTGTGCGGCCGTGGTTGGTGTGCCATGGGGCGCCCGGCTTGGTGGGTGTGCGGGCCGTGGTTGGTGTGCCATCGGGCGCCCGGCTTGGTGGGTGTGCGGGCCGTGGTTGGTGTGCCATCGGGCGCCCGGCTTGGTGGGTGTGCGGGCCGTGGTTGGTGTGCCATCGGGCGCCCGGCTTGGTGGGAGGGCGGGCCGTGGTTGGTGTGCCATCGGGCGCCCGGCTTGGTGGGAGTGCGGGCCGTGGTTGGTGTGCCATCGGGCGCCCGGCTTGGTGGGAGTGCGGGCCGTGGTTGGTGTGCCATCGGGTTCCCGGCTTGGTGGGTGTGCGGGCCGTGGTTGGTGTGCCATCGGGCGCCCGGCTTGGTGGGTGTGCGGGCCGTGGTTGGTGTGCCATTGGGCTCCCGGCTTGGTGGGTGTGCGGGCCATGGTTGGGGTGCCATCGGGCGCCTGGCTTGGTGGGTGTGCGGGCCGTGGTTGGGGTGCCATCGGGCGCCTGGCTTGGTGGGAGTGCGGGCCGTGGTTGGTGTGCCATCGGGCGCCTGGCTTGGTGGGTGTGCGGGCCGTGGTTGGTGTGCCATCGGGCGCCCGGCTTGGTGGGTGTGCGGGCCGTGGTTGGTGTGCCATCGGGCGCCCGGCTTGGTTTGTGTGTGGGCCGTGGTTGGGGTGCCATAGGACGCCCGGCTTGGTGGGTGTGTGGGCCGTGGTTGAGTTGCCATCGGGCGCCCGGCTTGGTGGGTGTGTGGGCCGTGGTTGGGGTGCCATAGGACGCCCGGCTTGGTGGGTGTGCGGGCCGTGGTTGGGTTGCCATCGGGCGCCCGGCTTGGTGGGTGTGTGGGCCGTGGTTGGGGTGCCATAGGACGCCCAGCTTGGTGGGTGTGCGGGCCGTGGTTGGGTTGCCATCGGCCTTTACCCGGGGGGAGAGCACGCTGGCAGGATTGGCACTTACCAGGGTTTATTTGTGTAAATAAAGCCGTGGCCTTTGTACCTCCAGACCTTTGTTGTGTGTTTATTTATATGTGGGTTGGGGGAGGGAAGGGGAGCTTCCTCACAGGCTCCAAGGTCAGGGTTTTGAAGCAAAAGGTGACACTGTGTGCCCATTTGCATGTCATTTCCCAGAATCCCTTGCTGCAGTGGAAGTGCTGTGTGCTGGGTGATAATGGTGAATGGCGGGGTTACAGACCTGCCTAAGACATGCACATGAGCATACAGGAATATTTCCATTTTCGCGGACCGAAACGTTGGAATGATGTCTTGTTGAACTAATACATTATTTTTGACAACCATCTGGAGTGCTGCCTTTGATATTCGTCTACATGCGGTATCGTATTGCCTATTTTACCATACAGGTTTTGCACCCATTCTATTGATTTCTCAGACGGAGTGCCTATGGTTCTTTATCGTATATTGCAAATACGGGAACACAATTAGCAAACGTTGATGCAATGTTTAAAAACAGACATTTTGTTCAATCTTTAAAGGACCAATATAAGGAAATTACATTATAAAGATATACCAAGGGCGTGAAAATTAGCAGCTGTGCAAATATTGTTATTGATGCATAGTAAATACGTGTAAAGAATAATTCAATCTGCGTACGATATAATAGTAAATAGTGAATATTAAATAATACCAGTTATTAATTCCTACAATACACTAAAATGACTGCTGCCAGGGAATATTCATGTACAAGGCTGCAATAAAGTCTCCCTTAGCTATTAATCCCAGTGAGGTAACGTGGAAAGAACAAAGGGCACACAAAGACAGAAACCAATATAGTATTAATGTTTATTGCAGCAAAGTGGTTTCTTACCATTTAAAGCTGCAGACCAAGCAATATCCTACATGTGTTTTTATTTCATAAATCAGTTCTGTACTATAAGCAAATACTTGTAGCATTTAAAAAAAACAACAACTCTGACTTTTTTTATGTATTATAATGTAACAAGCATTTTTTGTTTCTATAGCAACCATTTACAAAGTCACATCCCCTTCCTCTTCTAAAACACGCTCTGGCACTCTCCTTTTTGAGCCCTGCCCTCTCTCTATCAGTGCACCAATTGTATCTAGTGGCTGCCTGGTCACGTGATCTTCTCCACATAACTTTACATCTTTGGTCCTCTTCTGCTCGCACGTATCAGCTGCATCTCTCCTGTATGGTGATTTAATTCATTTTACTAACCTACGGAGTGTCCCTAGTGCTGAGAAGTGTTGCTGCCCACCCTCTTCTGCTGCACTGACAGCCATTTAGTGAACCCCCGAGCCGAATCTTCACCGATCAATCACCGGAGAACAGATCGATCGGCAACATACCCAATGACTTATTGTGTGGATTGTATTGATGCGCATATTAAAGGGGAAAAAATAAATAAAAATAGAAAAATGGCAACTTGGACGGCTGCTTTAAACTCACACCTTTTGGAATATGGACCATGTATTTTGTAGTCTCCCATCAAGGAACACGATTCACATTGAAGTGTTATCTGCTGAGGTGACTCAGGGACTAATTAACCTTGATAGTTTAATATAATTACAATAATAATAGCATGTTCTTGTATAGCGTTGCTAGTTTTACGTGGCGCTTTACAGAGACATTTTGCAGGCACAGGTCCCTGCCCCGCAGAGCTTACTATTTATGTTTTTGGTGCCTGAGGCACAGGGAGATAAAGTGACTTGCCCAAGGTCACAAGGAGCCGACAGTGTCTTGACTCACTGAGCCGCTCCTTCTTTAGTACCATTAAAACTGTAAACATGCTTGTAAACTTGTTTATTCGCCCATTTATTATATTCCTTACAGCTTGAAGGAGTACAGAAAGAGGAAGTGAGCTCCTGCTGCAGCCTTGTTCTAATCATACAGGGGGGAGGCGCCCGGGAAGGAGTATATGGAAATAATCAAAGAGAAAAGCTTCTTCTTCAAGTATACACGCAATCCCTAGATTCAGAGACACTTCTAGAAGTCCCTGAAAGCAGCCATACTCGTATTAGATGTTACACTATACACAGGTGGTGCTGCAGTAGAACATGCTGTTGGTAGATCAGCGATACATACAGTTTCAATGAACAGGTGTCTGCCACGAGAGAGCAGAACTCTTTCACTGGATCAGGGCACCAGACAGGACAAAGCAGTTCAATAAAGAGTACTTATTCTGTCCAGAGCCAGCAGACACAGCACAAAATCACCAACACAGCGTACACTCACCAACACACGGGTGGATCCTAGCTACCGAGGTGTCAGGCACCACTTCCAAGGCTTACCTAGGTTTTGCTTCCCTCCTGTGGGGTAGGGACCGTCCAGACCTCTCTGATACAATACGCTGCTGAACACTTTCAAATTTGTCGCAGAGAAGTCCTGCTCTCCTCTTCTCCGGCGACTCGCAGTCCCGCAGCATTGACACACTTTTACATTTCCCGCTCGGTTAGGCCCCAGCCTCATTCTCAGGTGTCTCCGGCACAGCCTCGGAACACGCAGCTTAGTTCACCTCCACGTCGGGATCAGACTGATTCCCTGCTGCCATTTTAAATCATGGTTAACTGTGCCGCATCAATCACCTCGTGGATGCTGCACGGGAACCTGCAAGGGCAGCCAGGGGGCAAGCCTTTTCAACGGTGTTCTGCAAAAGGCAGTTTGCTGGCTGGATCTTCACCCAAATAAAGAGGCAGCCAACCTGTTATGAGTTGGCTTTCTGGATTCCGTTGGTAGAAAACCCAGATTATTTGAAGGCTAGAACAAAAAGAGAGGAAAGCGCAGAGAACGCTTCTATAGTGCCATTCAATTTATTAAAAACATTTTAAAAAACCACAGGTTATCATTCAACTCACATTTGGTAAGATATAAAAAGGCATTCACACTTTTGGGGAAGTGTGGCACCCGCTGTGGTAAATCTGCATGTCCGATAATGTCCTTCTCGTGCTTGCCTGTTTGGGGCGCGACCCGGTGTAAGTGCAGCCACCCTGTGATCCACCTTTCAAACTGTCTTCAAGTGGGTGTTCGCAGTGTGTGGAGTGTAAGCAGATCCGAAGGACACAGCATGCAAAAATGAACCCTACGCGTTTTGTGATTAAAAATCACTTCATCAGGTGTATGAGATACAAGTTGGGTTTCTGGATGCAGTGAAGAAAACCCAGGTTATCTGGAAGCTAGGCATTTGAGGTCGGTCAAGGTGCAGGGGGACATTGCTAGGGAGAATATCTGTAATGGGGTTGCGTTTGGTAGGAAGGCGAGGCCATTCCAACCGTTTTCCTGACTTTATCACCTTTGAGCATTGTTCCCAAGAAAGGGGGCTTTCCATCTTATCAAGCACCGGTCACATCCTGAGCGTCGCTCAGTGAGTTACGCTACTTTTGATCAGACTGCAGCGGTCTTAAGTTTTCTGGGGATCAAGATTGATACTGTCAGGATAGCGTACAGGCTCCTTGAGGACAAACCTTGGGCCCTTGTCAGGTGCCTGAAACTTTTCATGACAATTAAGAAGGCTTCCCAGTGGCAGTTTCAATCTTTGTTGGGCCAGCTGTTTTTTGCGAACAGAATTATGCCTTTGTTTCTCTTCTTGAAAAGCCTAGCGGCTGCTACGGCAGATGTGTGAAGTGCCAGCACCATTGTGTCTGTATAACTGCCAGCATTCGAAAGGACCGACATCCAACACAGAGCTCCAGCTTTTTATGGATGCAGCCGGGTCGATATGGTTCAAGGGCCTCCTTTAAGGGGACCTGTTGCGTAAGCGTTGGCTGGAAGTTTTGGTTAATTCTTCCTTTGTTAGAAATCTGACTTTTCTAGATTTGTTCCCCTTAGTCATTCTTGTTAAGGTTATGGGGCCATCGGCTCGCCAATAGAAAAGTCGTTTTCTGGACTGACAAAATGGGGGTGGTGGATGTTCCCCTCCGGTTTTAGCACTGTCTCTGTATTTTGTTTTGTTCAGGCGAGGCATGTTCCTGGTGTTGCTAACTGTGTTGCGGATTCTTTGTCTCTAATGCAGCTAGAAGAGTTCAGGAAGTGGGCCCCCAATACAGATCGAGACGAGCAGAGCTACATCCCGGGATTGCTGGACCTCGTGGCGGTCCAGTGATGGATCATTCGGGCGTCTATCGAACCAGGTACTTGGAAAGCTTATATGGCAGCCTGGTGGGAGTATCGTAATCTGGCGTGGTAGTTGGGGCTGAGTTGAAGTCACTGAGGTCGGGCCCTGGTAACGTTCTGGTGCTTAAGGATAAGGTCTGGCGGGCAGATCAGTGGAAAGGAAGCTGGCCAGAGTTTCATTTTTTTACGTAGCTTCTAGGTTTCAGGGATCCTACAAAGGACTTTGTAGTACACAGCACAGTTGCCGGGCTAAAGAGGATCTTGGCTGTAATGGATAGTCGGAAGCCGTGTGCTTGAAGGTCTGTTGCGCGTGACCGAGTCACTTTGCAGATTGAGGAACGGCGTATAAGCGAGCTGGTCTGCACAACTAAGAAAGGGGGAGCCGGTTTGGCTTTTGAAGATGTAGTTTGCAGATCCAATCACATCAGCACAGGTCAAAAAATGATCGCCAGGGTTCATGGATCAGGTTGGGCGGTCTCAGTGGCAGCTTGGTCTTGGTCAGGAGTCTTGTGGAGTTCCTGGAGGTCAGGCCTCCCTGTCCTGGCCTTTAACTGGTGCAGGCCAGGGGTGAGGCCTTATCAAGATCCCATTCTCAGCATCTTTTCCAGCTCTGTTTCGTTAGTTTGGGTTTAGATAGTGCTCAGTTTGGTAACCAGTTCTTCCGTGTAGGTTTAGGTGTCGACATGATGCGGCGGATCAGGAGATGGAAGTTGAACCGTGTTGGCAGTTATGATCGTCCTTTGTTAGTGTAGGTATTTACGTTGCTTTATTTTGTTTCCTGGTTTATATTAGGTGTTGTTGCCCCTGACGTTGGATTATCGGGGATCCATATGTCCATTGGACGGAAAGGCGGACGGAAGTTTGTCCTCATGGGAGGAACTTGAGGTTGCTCGAGGATCAAGCTGCGTTTTTTTGGTTTGGGTAAGAGAGGTTTAAAGTGGGATCAGCTGTTGCTAGGGTTTTTGTTTTTTGTAAGGGATGAGAGACCTTCTCAGGTCTCTTCCACGTCAGGTTTAATGACGCCGTCTCAGCGAAGTGGGATTTAGCTATGGTTCAAGACAGGCTTGGCAATTTGCAAGTGGTTTGGTCAAACATTGTGCATAGAAAGGTTTGGAGGGGAGCTCGGACCATCAAGAGGAGTAGAAAGAAAATTAGTAAGGCCATTGGGAAGTTTGTGTTGCAGTTAGGTGGTAGGGTGATTTTGACTCGGTTAACGATGGGTTGTTACGGCCAGACGGTGGGCATTTATCCGATCTCAGCCTGGATTTGGTTAACGTTACCATCCAGGATGTGTCGGAAAAGGTCCTGGTTTGTCTGGAGGTCCGGGGCTGATTTAAGGGCCGTTAAATAGTCCTGTTGATGGCGGCTGGTTGGGAGAATGCTGGGAAACCTTGCCAGATGGGGCTCTATGACACGCTGATGCCTAGTGGTGGTATTTAGTGGCGAGTTGGCAAGACTCATTGTAGTTTGGGTACCTGGAGCCCATTTTCGCTGATTAGTTATCTGAGCCGCCAGTGCTGTGCGTTTATCGGCTTAGGGTTTTGCGGGCCATGGTTGAGCAGGATTGGCCTTATCCGGTTTGGGGAGCACTCTGGCAGGGTTAGCTGCTTATGGTATTGAATAGAAGCCGTTTAACTTACAGACAGCTGTGTAAGAGTTGTATTTATGGGTAGGACTTTGAGGGCCGGGGGAGCGTCTCGCAGGCCATGAAACTGCTTCAAGTTTTAATCGGATTTCTCAATAACAACTGTAGAAAATGTCACTTTGTCCCTACAATACGCTAGTGCGGTGGATTTTGTGTAGATATGTATAAGTGAGATCAGAATACTGTAACTTTAGGTTGCTATTGTACTGCTGATTCCTGTAACCGGAGACTAGAAAGAAAGAGAAGAAAACTAATCCTAATTTTTTCATTCTATGGTGAGAAACCTTGAGTAATATAATGGTATGTGTTACATGTACAGGCTGTGGTCAAAATGAGATTTCACAGACAATGCTAAAGTGCATAGAACAATACAACCTATTCTATTATAGATGCAACACTCCCCATATCGCAAGCTCACGTACATTGGCCTGAAATTGTTATCTTGTGCGTGGCTTAATAATAAACTAATGTGACCTGGTAACCAATCAGTGTTAAATGGTTTGACTATAAAGTTCTAAATATGATTACATCTTCCTGTGTCTCTCTGTGTACCTTTGCCTCTAGTTATCGTCTCCAGAATCTGTTTTTGGACCGAGCTCTCCTCTCCACTCTTCGAGTTTGCGTCCCTTGGTAAGTAGATTTACATTCTGGTTAATTGCAAGAATCTCAAAATCCCTCAATATCCCTGCTTCAGCACAGGTGGCTCAATCAGAGACTCAGTCGAAGATTAAGCCTCTGATTGAGTCACCAGTGCTGAAGCAGAGACTGATTGAACCACCTGTGCCTAAGATGGGACACTGAGCCACCTGTGCTGAAGCAGGGATATCCTTGAAACCTGACCTGTTGGGGGTCCTGAGGACTAGAGTTGAGCACCCCTGCAGTACAAGATAACTAGGGAGAATTTGGGGAAGCGCCAGTCGAAACCACGTGATCCCCAAGTGATGACGTGGTCGAGGAAGACATAATATATGCACTGTATATATATATATATATATATATGCACTGTATATATATATATATATATATATATATATATATATATATATATACACTGTATATATATATATATATACACACACACACACACACACACCATATCGCTCCTATAGAAGGAAAACATGTAGATTTCTATTTGACCATTGAATCTTGGCACGAGCGAGGGGTCCAGTTTGTGGATGAATGCTCTATTTCTGTTTATAGGCTACTAACAGGGTCAGAATGGAAGTTAAGTAAACTCTTGTCTGATAGAAACACCCCCGCTCCCAAATGAAGAGACCCCAATGGAAGGACCCCAATCTCTCTTACTTTCCAAAGGAACCAAAGCAGCCAAACGCGTCAATGCATTGAGTATCAATAAATGAGTTTGAGAAAGGCAATAACATTGGTGTTTTCAAATGGTCTCCAAAGTGACAGGGACCTTTTTAATAGGCTAATTAGTTCATTAATAGGCATACAGTAACTAGTTATATCTGAGCTGCACATACAGAGTGTGCGAGGAAGGGAGGGATGAGTGTGCAAGGGAGGGTGGTAAGTGAGAGGTAGTTATATCTGAGCTGCATGTACAGTGAGCGAGGGAGGGGGGTAAGTGAGCGAGGGAGGGGGGTAAGTGAGCGAGGGAGGGGGGTACATTAAGTGAGTGAGAGATTGGGGTAAATTAGAGGTAGTTATATCTGAGCTGCATGTACAGAGTGTGTGAGGGAGGTTAGGTGAGAGAGGGGGTGAGTGAGGGAGGATAAGTGAGTGGTAGTTATATCTGAGCTGCATGTACAGTGCAGCTCAAATATAACTACCACTTACCCCCCTCCCTCTCTCACTTACCCCCCTCCCTCTCTCACTTACCCCCCTCCCTCACACACTCTGTACATGCAGCTCAGATATAACTACCAGAGCGTGGGAAGGGGGGTAAGTGAGCGAGGAAGGGGTGGAAGTGAGGGGTAGTTATATCTGAGCTGCACATACAGAGTGTGTGAAGGTGGGGGGTAAGTGAGAGAGGGAGGGGATAAGTGAGCGAGGGAGGGGGGTTAGTGAGCGAGAGATGGGGGTAAGTCAGAGGTAGATATATCTGAGCTGCACATACAGAGTGTGCGAAGGTGGGGGGTAAGTGAGAGAGGGAGGGGATAAGTGAGAGAGGGAGGGGGGTAAGTGAGCGAGAGATGGGAGTAAGTCAGAGGTAGATATATCTGAGCTGCACATACAGAGTGTGCGAGGGAGGGGGTGAGTGTGAGTGTACAAGGGAGGGGAGTGAGTGAGGGAAGGGAGTAAGTGAGCAGGGGAGGGGAGGGAAGTGAGTGGTAGTTATATCTGAGCTGCATGTACAGTGTGTGTGAGGGAGGGTTAGTGAGAGAGGGAGAGGGGGTAAGTGAGTGAGGGGGGTAAGTGAGTGGTAGTTATATCTGAGCTGCATGTACAGTGTGTGAGGGAGGGTTAGTGAGCAGTTATTATATCTCAGCTGCATGTACAGAGTGTGTGACGGAGGGGGTGAGTGTGAGTGTACAAGGAAGGGGAGTAAGTGAGATGGGGAGGTAAGTGAGTGGTAGTTATATCTGAGCTGCATGTACAAATGTGTGAGGGAGGGTAAGTGAGCTAGGGAGGGGTGTAAGTGTGCGATAGCTTTATTTGAGCTGCTGTGGAGAAGTTGATGCTTGTTTGTCTCCTGTCCTAGCGCAGCGACTCCTCACTTGGGATACAGAGAGGTATGTACCTATATGTAACGTGTGTGTGTGTGTGTGTGTGTGTGTTCATATGTGCTTATATCTATGCATGCAAGCATGTGTCTAATTGTGTGGCAATGTGTGCCTGTACAAATATGAGTGTATGTATCGGAGTGTGTGTGTCTGTGTGTGTAAAATGTGTTTGTATAGGAGTGAAAGTGTATGTATGCGGGTACATCTCATTAGCATAGGTTTAACACAATATTATTGTAGGAACAGAAGATCAGGTGCGCACACATACAGTATTAAGGTGCATATAAAAAAATGAGAAAAACACACATATCGTGCAATAACGTTTTCAAAATGAGTGAAATTTGTTAAGGAATAAATTGCTCACTTACATATTCCGTGAGGGATATTGGCTGTGCGGTTGTGTAGAGTAAAGGAATGGAAGCAGGCACACGGTCTTTCTAAAGGTGCAGTTTATTGTGCCATTGGTGGCACAATAAACTGCACCTTTAGAAAGACCGTGTGCCTGCTCCCATTCCTTTGCTCAAGTACCTCTGGGATGTCTGGACCTCCCTGGATACAGCGCACCGGCAGATAAGTACCCCCCTCCAGCACCTACCAGCGGTGTGCATGTGCTTCTACATATGGTTGTGTAGAGTAACCAGCTTGTGTAAATACTTTCGTGGCGACGTCCGTCACAACCAGATGTATAAGTGTGGAGGGACAGGGACAGGAGATTCCCATATATGAAACCTCGAGGACACAAAAATAGTGCAGGTTGCTTTATAACAATATTCAATAAAAAAAAGTACAGGCGTACCCCGCATTAACGTACGCAATGGGTCCAGAGCATGTATGCACAGCTAAAACGTACTTAAAGTGAAGCACTACCTTTTTTCCACTTATCGATGCTTGTACTGTACTGCAATCGTCATATACGTGCATAACTGATGTAAATAACGCATGTGTAACAGGCTCTATAGTCTCCCCGCTTGCGCACAGCTTCGGTACAGGTAGGGAGCCAGTATTGCTGTTCAGGACGTGCTGACAGGCGCATGCGTGAGCTGCCGTTTGCCTATTGGGCGATGTGTCCTTACTCGCGAGTGTACCTAAAGTGAGTGTCCTTAAACCGGGGTATGCCTGTAATATACTCACAAACAGGCTGTGACAGCAATCAGTGGGACCACCCTGGGTCAGGCAGTGGGGAACGGACAGCACTCCCTCTTTCTCTGGTTATGGTTAGGTTCTTCCTTCCCTGGACATTACCATCTTCCCCTGTGGACGGCTGTGATTAACAGCAAGTACATTTATAGTTGCAAAATTAATGTAACATATAAGGGAAGATGCTTATGAAGGGAATGATGAAAATGTAGAGACTTTGTGGATAGAAATTAGCAGCGGAGGTAAAAGTACAAAGAAAATGTTTTTGGGAATATGCTATAAACCACCAAATATCGGTGAGATTGAGGAAGCTAAAATACTTTTGCAAATGGAGAAGGCATCAAAACTGGGTCATGTTTGCATAATGGGGGATTTTAATTATCCAGACATAGAATGGGGCAATGAGATTAGCATTACAGCAAAAGGAAACAGTTTTTTGGGGGTGCTTAAAGACAATTATATGACCCAAATTATTGAGCAACCAGGAGAGGGGCAATACTGGATTTGATCATATCAAACAATGTAGAATAACAAATATTCAAGTCTGGGAATATTTTCAAAACAGTGATCATACCACGGTCTCAGTTGAAATCTCAGATTTTAATAAATTGAGGAATAATCTACAAGGAATAATTTGTGATTAAGTTTTTGCTGGAAAAATGTAGAAGATAAATGGGCAGTCTTTAAAACATTGATAGAAAAGCACAATTATCAGTGTATACCCTTGAGTAATAAATATAAAATAAATAAGTCTAAACCAATGTAGCTAAATAAACAGGTAGGGGAGTGTTGCAGGGTACATGCAACTATACACGTGGGTTTCTTGCCAAGGCTTATTTATTTAGCCTTAACAGATATACAACACACAAAACAAAAATAGCTTTTCTTCAGCAAAAACAAAACTAAACAGTTTCTCTATAGCAGACAGTGTGTAACTCAGGCAGCAATCCCTTTTCTAAGCAGGAGACAGACAGTTTATAATTCAGTTACTTTGTTTATCAGACCTTGTATCAGGAAATCTCTTTAGCAGCAGCTTACTCCTCTCTCATCAACAACCAACATCCATGTGGTGTCTATAGCCTGGGTTTTAACACACCTTGATTAGGCAGCTGGGATCCAACTAATTGTCCTGAGGTTCCCAGCTGAAGTTAACCTAGTCAGTGCTGCACTGCAGACTAGACATAGGTTTTCCAGGCATATAACTGGTGGCTTTTGTTTACCCTGTCACATTCCTCCCCTGTTAGTGTGTGGCTGGGGCTACGCACGGCTGAAGCCTGACCATCCACCCCTTCTCTAGAAAAGAAGTCAGCATTTGCGTTCTCTTTTCCCGGCCTATGCTGAATCTCAAATGAGAATGGTTGGAGGGCCATATACCACCTAGTCAATCTAGCATTGGAATCCTTCATGCTATTTAACCACTTCAGTGGAGCATGATCCGTCACCAAAGTAAAATGGACTCCTGCCAGGTAATGCCTCAAAGCCTCGATTGCCCACTTTACTGCGAGGCACTCTTTCTCAATCACTGAGTAGTTTATTTCCCTTGGGAACAATTTCCTACTCAGGAAAAGGATAGAATGTTCAACTCCCTCAAACTGTTGTGACAACACTGCCCCAAGCCCTATCTCTGATGCATCTGTTTGCACTATAAAAGGGCTGTTGTTGAAGTCTGGGCTTCTAAGCATGGGACCCTCTGATAGACACCTTTTTATGTCCTGAAAGGCTCTCTGACAATCCCTTGACCACACCACTTGTGTAGGGGCACACTTTTTTGTGAGGTCCGTTAAAGGGGCTGCCACTTCCGAATAGTTGGGGATGAACCGCCGGTAGTACCCTGCTAAACCCAGCAGAGAGCGTACCTGCGTTTTTGTTTGTGGGGTCGGAACTTCTTTCAGGGCAGCTACCTTGTCGGCTAGTGGCCTTACTTTTCCACCTCCCACTGCATACCCTAAGTATTTGGTTTCCGCTTTACCCAAGGCACATTTCTTAGGGTTGGTTGTGAGTCCTGCCTCTCTTAGAGATTTGAGGACCGCTTTCAGCCTATTTAGATGGGCCCGCCAGTGTTTACTATAAATGACAATGTCATCTAGGTAGGCTGCGGCATAAGTCCTATGGGGCCTCAGTATCTTATCCATGAGTCTCTGAAATGTGGCTGGGGCTCCATGCAGTCCAAATGGCATTGTCACAAACTGGTATAAACCCATGGGAGTGGCAAAGGCTGTTTTGCATTTGTACTTTTCCTCTAAGGGTATTTGCCAGTATCCTTTTGTCAAGTCCAACGTGGATATATATTCCGCGTTACCAAGGGCGTCAATTAATTCGTCCACCCTTGGCATCGGATATGCGTCAAACTTGGATACCGCATTGACCTTTCGGAGGTCCACACAAAATCTTACCTTCCCATCGGGTTTAGGGACCATAATTAGTGGACTACACCACTCACTTCATGATTCCTCAATCACTCCTAAGTGTAACATTTCTTGTACCTCCTTCTCTACCAGAGCCCTACGACTTTCAGGCAACCTATAAGGACGGCAACGTACTTTTACCCCAGGTGCTGTCTCGATTGCATGGGAAATTAAGTTAGTTTGTCCTGGTAAGTCAGAAAAAACATCCTGGAATTGAGTAATTATTGCTAACAAGTCCCCTTTTTGTTCAGAGGACAACTGTTTACCCATTGGGATTTTATCGTCACTCTCGATGTTCTCCCGTGGAGGCTGAGGACCCAAGTCCATTTCCTCCTCCACCGGGTGGATGAATAGAGACCGCTGCATCTTCCAGGGTTTCAGCAAGTTCACATGGTAAATTTGTTTACCCTTCCTGGACCCTGGTTGAGCGATCTCATAATCCACATCACACGTACGGTGGTGTACTTTGAATGGGCCCTGCCATTTGGCCAGGAGTTTACTCTCACAACTGGGTAACAATAACATCACCTGGTCTCCTGGGTGAAACACTCTCATGCGAGCATTCTGATTGTAATGTCTCTCCTGACTGTCCTGGGCTGATCTAAGATTCTCCCTGGCAAAATGGCCGACCACATCTAGGCGCTTCCTAAGGTCTAGTACATATTGCAGGGTATTCTTAGAAGGGGACTGCTGTTCCTCCCAGGACTCCTTTAGGAGGTCTAGGATACCCCGGGGTTGGCGGCCATAGAGTAATTCAAATGGAGAGAATCCCGTGGAGGCCTGGGGAACTTTCCGCATTGCAAACAGCAGAAAAGGGAGAAGTTCATCCCAGGCTCTCTTCTCTGAATCTACAAATTTCCTGAGCATCCCCTTTAGAGTTCGGTTAAATCTTTCCACCAATCCGTCAGTCTGTGGATGGTAGACCGATGTCCGAACAGACTTGACCTCTAGTAACTTTAAGACATCCTGCATCAGTTTAACCATGAAATTTGTACCTTGGTCTGTCAACAAACCTGGGGAAGTCCAACCCGTGAGAACAGTTCCAACAACTTGTTGGCTACTTGCTTCGCCATTGCTGTTCTCAGGGGGAACGCCTCAGGATATCTTGTCGCATAATCAACTATTACAAGGATAAACCTGTGTCCTTTCGCAGAAGGTTCTAGAGGTCCTACCAAGTCTACCCCAATCCTCTCAAAGGGAACTGACACCAACGGTAGAGGAACCAAAGGGGCTAGTTTTTGTCCTTTTGGACTAGTTAGCTGGCACTCCAGACATGCTGCACATAGCTTAGCAATATCACTATGCATCCCTGGCCAATAGAATCGGGATGAAATACGGTCCAATGTTTTATCCCTGCCCAGGTGACCACCCCAAGGGACAGTATGGGCTAGAGTGAACACAGATTTAACAAACGCCTTGGGAACCAATATCTGTCTGGTGACCTCCCCTGTTTGTGTCTGCCTATTCACCCTATATAGGATATCATTTGATAGCTCAAAATGGGGGAATACTATCACCCCCTGTGCATCTAAAATCTGTTCATCAATTTTCATCACCTTGTCATACTGTCTAGCAAGGACTGGGTCTTCCCTTTGCTTCTAGCGAAAGTCAGGGAGATACAGGTCTAGTAAATCTCCAGGGCCCATATCCCCCTCCCTTTGGCCATCCCCAGCCATCACTTGTGACCTCTGACTACTAGAATGGTCACCTTGAGACCCAGATTTCTGCAACCAGTCCTGTTTGTCCAAGCGTCTTTGCTTCCGAGTCTTTTGAACCCGGTGTCTACTGGGAAAAAGGTCTGCCGAGAAGGGGAACAGTTTGCCAGGGTTCTCCTGAGCCCTAGAAGGAGGCTCCTCGTGAAGGACTGGGGCCATTAGGTCCGAAAAGAAAGGCCAGTCCCGACCGAGCACAACGGGGGCAGGGAGCCAAGGAGCGACTCCTACTTCGAGGTAAGCCTCCTGACCTTTTACCTGTAGCCGGATTTTGGCCGTCGGATAGCGTTTTACATCACCGTGTATACATTCTATGCTCCATGGGGAGTCAAAAGAACACACGTTGAGCGGTAACAGTTCCTGGAGGACCAGAGTTTTCCCAGAGCCCGAATCTACAAGGGCCTGAACGGTTTTTCCCCCAATCAGGGCTGGAAGTAGCCAGGACTTGTAATTTTCCCCAGTAAAAGCCGAGGCGACGGTTCTGCTGAATGAACAATCCATCCGTGGACAGTCCACATACCGGTGGCCTTGTTTTCCGCAGGCAGAACATGGAGAGGGTTCCCTCGCAGGAGGGGGCTGTGGATAGCGCTCTGCTGGACCGGTTACTGGAGACCAGGCATCTGGTGGGTCCTGTGGGCGACGTCCTCGGAAGTTCCTCTCACTTTGCGATGAGCCGACAACCGGAAGGAGATGAGGGTCTCGGCGGGGACCAGCATTTGGACCCCGTCCTTGCTGGAACGACTGCTCCTTCCTTTGGACTTGGCGGTTCCGTGACGGGCCGTAGGTTCCCCATTGATCCGACCTCCCTCTTTGGGCGTCCGCAAGTGCCGGTGGAGTCGGGTCCAGGACATTCTCCTGCTGCTCAGCTCCAAGGAAGTTCTCCACGAGTCGGACCGCCAAAGCTAGGGTTTCAGCAGCGTGGCGTTTTACCCACGAGCGTGGGGAAGGGGGTATTATTTGTAGAAATTGTTCCAAAACCACCTGCTCAAGAATTGCCTCCTTAGTGCACTCCTCCGGTTGTATACAGCGCGTACATAAGTCCAATAATCACTGAGCGAGGACCCGGGGTCTCATCTTAGCGGTGTACTTCATGTTCCGGAACTGCTGCCGGTAGGTCTTTGGGGTCAGACCTAAGCGATCCAGTATGGCGGCTTTTACTTGGCGGTAGTCCATTGCCTGATCTGCTGGGAGACCCTGATATGAGGCCTGGGCTGCTCCTATGAGGAGCGGGGCCAAAGCAGTTGCCCAGCGATCTGCAGCCCAGCCCTGAGCTTCGGCAACTCTTTCAAAAGTCAGTAAAAAAGCCTCTGGATCCTCGTTCGGAGCCATTTTCCTCAGGAGTATCGGGGGTCTGCTTGCAAGTTCTGGACTAGCAGACCCCTGGAATTGGGTCAGCAGCTTGGCCATTCGCTCCTCCTGTGCTGCCTGCTGCTGGGTTAGGAGCTGGGTTTGCTGCTGCAAAAGTCTTTCATCTCTCTCTGCTTGCAGCCGAGCCTGCTCCTGCATTAACTGTCCCTGCTGTCTGGTCTGCTCGCACAAAAACTCTTAAAAAAATTCTTCCATTTTTTTCATTCTTGTGTGTATGTGTGTGTATGGCCCTTTAACTGCAGGGGCCTTTGAAAATCCTTCCCAATTCTTGACACCATATGTTGCAGGGTACATACAACTATACACGTGGGTTTCTTGCCAAGGCTTATTTATTTAGCCTTAACAGATATACAACACACAAAACAAAAATAGCTTTTCTTCAGCAAAAAAACAAAACGAAACAGTTTCTCTATAGCAGACAGTGTGTAACTCAGGCAACAATCCCTTTTCTAAGCAGGAGACAGACAGTTTATAATTCAGTTACTTTGTTTATCAGACCTTGTATCAGGAAATCTCTTTAGCAGCAGCTTACTCCTCTCTCATCAACAACCAACATCCATGTGGTGTCTATAGCCTGGGTTTAACACACCTTGATTAGGCAGCTGGGATCCAACGAATTGTCCTGAGGTTCCCAGCTGAAGTTAACCTACTCAGTGCTGCACTGCAGACTAGACATAGGTTTTCCAGGCATATAACTAGTGGCTTTTGTTTACGCTGTCACAGGGGGGAAATGGAAAAGAAGAGGCAGGCGTTTAGATTCTTGAAGTCAGAAGGGACGGAGGCATCGTATCAGAATTATAAGGAACGTAACAAATGTTGAAAAAGGGCAATCAAATTAGCAAAAATGGATAATGAAAAAAGGATTGCAATGGAAAGTAAGGTCAACCCTAAAAAGTTATTTAAGTACCTTAATAACAAAAGATTAGGAAAGAAAATATAGGATCCTTTCAGTGTGAGATGGGTAGGCAGATTATTGGAGATAAGGGAAAAGCAGAGGTATTAAACAAATTATTTACCTCTGTGTTTACCAGGGAAGAATCAATTCCAATCATAGTGCAGCAGGAGGAAGCCACAACCTCCATATTAATGAACAATTGATTAACTGAGGATGAAGTTCATAGGCAGCTTGATAAAATTAAAGTAAATAAGGCACCTGGCCCCGATGGCATACATCCAAGAGTTCTCAAGGAGTTACGTTCAGTAATAGCCAAACCATCACATTTAATATTCAAGGACTCCATTTCCACAGGCTCAGTACCACAAGATTGGCATAAAGCAGATGTGGTGCCTATATTTAAAATGGGAGCTAGATCACAACCGGGAAATAAGGCTTTTTATACAGTTCCACACAAGGTTAATGTACAAAATAAAGCAAATTGAACTCAGTTAAAATATTTGCACCTGGATTAAAAACGGATTCAATGATAGACAACAAAGAGTAGTAATAAATGGAACTTTATCAGGTTGGGCTAAAGTAGTGAGTGGAGTACCTCAGGGATTGGTACTGGGACCCCTGCTTTTTAACTTGTTTATTAATGACCTTAAGGTTGGCACAGAGAGCCAAGTCTCCATCTTTGCTGATGATACTAAATTGTGTAAGGTAATAGAATCAGAGCAGGGTGTAATTTCTCTCCAGAAGGACTTGTATAGATTGGAAACTTGGCAGGTAAATGGCAGATGAGGTTTAAATGAAATGGGGATAAATTGGGGGAATCCTTGATGGAGAAGGATTTAGGAGTGCTTGTAGACCACAGGCTTAGCAATAGTGCCCAAAGTCATGTAGTAGCTGCAAAGGCACACAAGATCTTATCTTGCATTAAACGGGCAATGGCTAGAAGGGAAGTAAACGTAATTATGCCCCTTTACAAAGCATTAGTAAGACCACACCTTGAATAGGGAGTACAATTTGGGCACCACTCCTTAGAAAATACATTATGCAACTAGAGAAAGTACAGAGAAGAGTCACCAAATTATAAAGGGGATGGACAATATGATTTATGAGGAGAGGCTACCTAAATTAGATTTATTTTATTTATTATTTATTTATGTACATTAGAAAGGCGTCTAAGGCTGAGATTATACTCAGCGAGATTGTGCTGGCGCGCGTAACAAACACATGGCTAATCCCTATGCGGCCGCCCCTAGTGAGTATGGCGGGACAGCGTTTTGCAAAGACAAAAAAATTGTATTTTGAAGCGCGTTCGCGTGACTTCAGCGTCACGTGAGTGTTTCAGCCAATGAGGGCGAACCAGCTTCGTGACGCGTCAGCCGCTCTGCTGCCACGCTTCCCCAATCCCCTGCAGCCAAGTTCACACATCGCTCGGGCGAGGGGCGTCTGCGACACCAGCGCAGACTATAATCATGGCCTAAGAGGGGATATGATAACGATATACAAATATAGTCGGGACAATACAAGGAGCTTTCAAAAGAACTATTCATCCCAAGGACAGTACAAAGGACACGGGGTCATCCCTTAAGGTTGGAAGAAATGAGATTTCACCAGCAACAAAGGAAAGGGTTCTTTACAGTAAGGGCAGTTACAGTGTGGAATTCATTACCCATGGAGTCTGTGATGGCAGATACAATAGATATCTTTAAAAAAAGATTGAACGGGGCGTGGCCGAGACGTGGAACCGGGTAGTCGCGTCTCTGCTCAGCTCTTCGATTCCTGGCCAAACAGGGCAATAATAACCTTGAAACTCCCCCCAAAAAGGCAGCGGGTGCCCCCAACCCCTGAAGATTAGCCCTCTTGAGTGGTGTTACGGCTCTCACCTGTTCCGGAGTCCCCCCGCTGCCGATCATCCGCACGAAGCGCCTGCAGCAAGAACCCGTGGGACGCCAAAGATGGCCGCCAGACTCATGCGGCATTACTAACCTCTGCAGGCTGCACAGAAATAGGCGGAGAGTGCCTGAAGCGGATTAACTCCCCCGAGACTTCCACGGAGCTCAGATGGACTCCCGACGCTTTCAAGGTGAGCATGTCTGAGGCGGGGAGCAGAGGTTTGAAGCCGCGGTGTGCGGCACAAGTTATCCCTTGGGGCCTGGGGTTGGCGATCCCAGAGGGGGGGGCCAGTGGTGGTGTGAGTAGGTCCCGGTTAGGGAACATCACGCCAAAGCAGAGGGGAGTCCCCACCGTGGAGGAGCAGCCATATTGCCCCAATAGAAGGGGGTATCCCTTGCACACCCCCCCCCCACCCAGTTAACCACCAAACTGAAGCCCTCTGCCAGGCAACCTAGCTACAGCAATGCCCATCCCCTCCCCCCCCCCCCACCCTACACACAAGCCTGAGCCCACGGTGGTGTACAGGGACCAAGACCTGGAGGCCACCCAGGTTGCTCCCACTATCCAAGATGACCACCAAAGGCCTCTAAGACACAGTGGAAAATCACACGGCTCAGACTGGTTCTGGGAAAAGAAGAAAAATAAATAAATATTAAAGACAAAGCCAAATTCCACAAACCAAAAATCTGATATAAGTACTCTAAGTAAATAAAAACGCAAGCATGGGGGGGAAAGTATCCCTAGGATGCCCCACGTGTGACCATGTACCCTCCAACGAAAGGGCTCTATAAACATCTGAGCCTGAGTAGAGCGAGCTAGAATGGCGTATTGAAACCTATGCTCCATGAACACCCCTGGCTTCCTTCTCTCAATCTATGACAGCAAACTAGTCTAACACAACTCTCTAAATATAAACCATATCTCATCCGAGACACAGATACTATGGCCTCAAAAATCATCAAAGTTTCCAAAAAGAAAAAAAATCAGAGTGAGCTGCGAGAGTACTTCAAAAAACAAGGCCGGTCACCCCTACATAACGCTGACTTAGAAGAGGCCCTCCCTACAGAACAATCAGACTCTGAGCCGAGTGTGGAGATTGAAAATCTCTCCACCAAGACTGACTTGCTTTTCTTTTACAATAAAATTGAGTCTTTATTGCAAACGGCAGTTAAAGATCTGAAAGTTGAGATCTCCTCTCTTGTTGAACGCACCAATTCCCTAGAGACCAAAGTAGACACCACGATCACCAGACAATCCCTTATGGAGAAAAGACAAGGCGCACAACGCACATAGTGAAATACAGTTTAAATGATTAGTTTTACTAGAAGATAATAAGTTCTGCGTACATCAATAAATATAAAAACAAGCGTTTGTTAAGTGGGGTTACCACACAAGGGAACAGCAGGACTCATCAGTCTTCACCCGCTGTGGAGATAGGGACTGGAGACCCACGATCATCTGGCCAGGTAGGGAAAGGGGGGGGGCCTCTGGATCCGTGGAGAGCACTCACTCCGTTCCTGTATGCTGAGTTGGAAAATCCGCCGTGTGGATGCACACACAAGTCCCTGCAGCACGTGCAGTATACTCTGCTGTAGTTCTCCACTGCCACACACCGGCAGCACGCCTCTGTGTCTCACTATTATCACGGTATTAGCTGCGCACGATCACTGTTTTTTCCACTTGTCACTTGTTGTCTCAAAGTGCTGCACTTTTCACTGGTTGTGTGATATTATTTGTGATAAATTCTGAGATTTTCCTGCAAATATGGTGTGGGGATTACTTAATCTCAGGGAAAAACGACAAGAACATTTTGATCGTTTATTCTCTGAGAAACCCAGAGAATGTAAAGATGGTCCAGATGCTGACCTTTCGGTTGATGAACATTTTAAAATTCTGGAAGACTTGCTATTGAAAGATAATAAATTATGGCTTGAGAAAACGACCCTACAGAAATATATTGATTGTAAAAGAATCCCTAGAGGGCTACGTGTTCTCAAGCCACCCACATTTGGCAAAGAAAATGAGCACTTCATGAAAGAATGGAACCGCATTCTAGACGAGTGCTCTGTAGAATTGATGCGTTTAATTATTTTTGAGCGCAGTAAGTCTATTTCACTAATTGAGAAAGAAATCCTCAAAGTAATTAAAGTGATGGAGCCTATAGTAATCGATAAAGATTGCCCCAAAATTGAGGTAGAACTGCTCACAAAATTAGAAAATACAGGTGATGATATAATTAAAAACAAACATGAAAATTTTCTAAGAGATGAAGCAGACTATGACAACGGTAGAGAGAGAGATTGGGCTAAAAAGAATGAGAGAGGCAGAGTGGTAGACAAGATTTATGTCCCCCACCACGGTGCCAGAAGAGATACCCACATATCCGGAAACAGAGGATCCGGTCGAAGGGGCCCCCTAGACACCGTGGTTGGTCTAATCATAGGCGTCAAGACAACCGCCAAAACTATCAATATAAATCTAAAGATAGGAAAGATAAGTATAGAGATACTGACCATGCCCCAAATAATACACAGAATAATAACGATAAAGGTAGAGATTATAAGCAAAAATCCCAACCTCCCTCTACCAAGTCTGATTCAAGAAGAGAAGAAAATAACTCTAAAGAAATATACAGTAATAAACCCACTAGCGATTCCCCGTCTGCTTCTCGTTTTTTAGAATTACTGAGGAGCAGATTCTCCCCGAATCGAGAGAAAAAAGAAAAGAGACAGGAATTACTAGAAAGTCCTGTGGGGAGAACGAAAACAAAAAGATCATTACCAGACGAGGAACGAGAGCAGGATCCAAGATTAAAGAGAAGGGACTCAACTGTAGACCTAGGATCCCCTTAGATAAAGGAATTTTTAACTTATCTACAGTGATTCTAACAGAAGATCAAAAAACTGTATTGAATAGGGGTTTGAATTTTTCCAGGTCTAGTGGCCCTAATGGCTTCCAACTCTATACGGACCTTCACAAGTTTGTGAGGAATCTGACCCTTAAAAGACATTTTGTCAAGAATGTAAGCGAAGCTCCACCATTGACGAACGACGATAATTGTACAATGGAGAATATTGATCCGATTATGGATTTGATGGTAGATCCCACCAGAGATAATTTGGAATGTAGGCATACCCCATTTAATAGGAGGTCCAAATTCTATCCTGCCCAATCTAAGGGGCACCATATTGACACGTTCTTTAATATAGTTAACAATGATTTTACGAAATTGGTGAAAACACATAAACCGGGTGACATTAAAAACAATATTAGTATTAAGGAAAATCTGGCTCTCAAGTGTCTAAAAGATAATCAAGATCTTATCATCAGACAGGCGGATAAGGGAGGCGGTGTTGTCCTTCAGAATCGTAATGAATACGAGCTGGAGGCCCACTGCCTCCTTTATGACACCTCTTTCTATAGGTTACTTAAAAGGGATCCAACCTGTGAGTTCACTACTCTTCTGAAAGAACTACTAATTGAAGCTAAAGATAATACTGTGATTACACAGACTGAGTTTGATTTCCTTTTCACCGCATGCCCCAGAATCCCAATTTTTTATCATTTGCCCAAGATCCACAAATCCATGACTAATCCACCCGGCCGTCCCATAATTTCGGGAATTGATTCTCTTACTGCGAATTTGTCGCAGTATGAATATTTTTTTCTACAGGTCTATGTAAGCCTTTTGCCCTCGTACTTAAAAGATACATCTTCTGTTATACAAACTTTTCAGGATTTTGAGTGGAAGAGCACTTACAAATGGATTTCATGTGATGTGCAAGCGCTATATACTCACATTCCCCACGATAAGGGACTTATAGCAGTTAAATCCTTCCTGGAAGCAGATACCACTTTACACCCTCTTAACACTGAATTTATTTTGAAATCACTTAAATTCATCCTGACCCATAATTATTTTATGTTTTTGAATGAGTTCTTTTTACAGGTTTGCGGAACTGTGATGGGCACTAGGTTTGCCCCCAGTTTCGCAAACCTGTATATGGGTCAGTGGGAGTGGCAGAGCATTTGGAACAACAACCCCTTTAGACACAATATTATCATCTGGCGTCGCTATATTGACGACATCCTTTGTTTCTGGGAGGGGGATGATGTGTCCATTTGCTCTTTCCTCACCTACCTGAACACCAACGATATCTGTTTAATAAATTCCTCGAAAGAGGGTATTCTAGTGAAAGTCTATGTAGGGACCTTGATACAGTACGAGGTATGGATAGACAGACCATGTTGGTTCCTAAAAGAAAGGTACAAAGTAATGTTTCGAATAACTTGATAGAAGTACCATTTATAACAACGTACAATTCAGTTAATAGGAATATTGAGAGAATAATTCAGAGGCACTGGGCCATTCTATGTAATGACCCAGTTCTGGGTGATTGTCTTCCTACTGTTCCAAAATTTATATACAGGAAGGGTAAAAACTTAAAAAACTCATTGGCACCCAGTGATGTAGGTAATAGTCATATTAGACCTGCCCCCGCTACATGGATAAGAGAGAAACCAGTTGGTAATTTCCAGTGCGGTAACTGCTCAGTGTGCAAGCATTTGCACTCAGAGAGGAAAACATTTAAATCGTTCGCCACTGGTGAGAGCTTTGCAATCGATTCCTTTATCAATTGTAATACAACACATGTTGTTTACTTGGTTAACTGTGAGTGCGGCCTCCAATATATTGGTCGCACAAAAAGATGCTTAAAGATCCATGTAGAAATATTAAAATTGGGTATGAGAAACATAGTCTTTCTCGTCATTATGCACTATGCCATAACAAAGATCCCTCGAACCTTATGTTTAAAGGTATCAAAGTAGTTTCCAAAGAGAGAAGGGGAGATGATAGAATTAAAAGCCTCTCCTTTCAAGAAACCTTTTGGATATACCAAATGGGCTCATTGGCACCTAAGGGGTTAAACGAGGATATTGACATATGGTCCTTGTACTGATCTTTAAGCATTTATACAAATCTCTGTTTGTGATTGATTATACACTTGTATGTTTCTAATTGCGGTTTTTCTTTTTCAGAAACTCAGTCACTTAATGTATACATTTATTGATTTTTATATTCATTTTTATTGTAATTTTTATTGCATTTTATATTATATAAAGGTTCTGTTTTTTCTAATTAACACTATATATGCATGTATCCTTAATGAGCTTTGAGCTGCACCTCTATGGATTGGTGCAGCAATTATGACACCTTAATTCTTGATTGGACGTTTGATGTATATAAGTGTACATCCCCCCAGTTACATTTTCCCTGAAGAAGTAACTGTATGTTACGAAACGCGTTGGAGTGTGTTTCAGCTCATTTTTAACTATATTTTATAGTTTATTATTTTTTATTATCTTCCATTCTTCCCTCCCTGTCCCTCGCGCCAGTTCTCCCGCTGACCTTTCCCTGTTACTTCCCGGTTGCCATTCAGTGCCCTGTTCTATCACTGTGTACACCACAGACACTGCTTTGAACTTTGCACTTAGCCAGTGACGTCATCAGCGGGCGTCCCGCGAGACACAGAGGCGTGCTGCCGGTGTGTGGCAGTGGAGAACTACAGCAGAGTATACTGCACGTGCTGCAGGGACTTGTGTGTGCATCCACACGGCGGATTTTCCATCTCAGCATACAGGAACGGAGTGAGTGCCCTCCACGGATCCAGAGGGCCCCCCCTTTCCCTACCCGGCCAGATGATCGTGGGTCTCCAGTCCCTATCTCCACAGCGGGTGAAGACTGATGAGTCCTGCTGTTCCCTTGTGTGGTAACCCCACTTAACAAACGCTTGTTTTTATATTTATTGATGTACGCAGAACTTATTATCTTCTAGTAAAACTAATCATTTAAACTGTATTTCACTATGTGCGTTGTGCGCCTTGTCTTTTCTCTGTTCTTCTAGTCCTCGGAGTGCTGAGCCACCTCTCAAGAAGGGCTGCAGACGCACTTAATGTGAAGCTACACCTATAACGTCACCATTAGTGTTTATATATATATATTCACTCCATTATAATTTAATTTATCACTATTATCACGGTATTAGCTGCGCACTATCACTGTTTTTTCCACTAATCCCTTATGGACTCTGAGCTCAAAGAGGTAAAAGCCCAGCTCTTGGAGGTCAAGGAAAAACAGGAAGATGCAGAGAATAGAGACCGTCCCAACAACCTCCGGATCCGGGGGATCCTAGAATCTGAAACAGACATTGAGTATTTCGTCGGCAAATGGCTATCGGCAACCCTTCCTGAATTGACAGAGGAGTCCCTGGCATTGGACAGATGTCACAGAGCTCTAAGAATGAGATCCCAACCGGGAGATAGGCCAAGAGATGTGGTACTAAGATTCCACTATTTCAAAATCAAAGCGGCCTTCAACACGGCGACGAGGAACTCCAGGGACCTCAAATTCCAAAATGTATCTCTACAGGTATATGTCGACTTGGCACCCTCCACAATGGCCAAAAGAAGGAACCTCCGGGAGGTAACGGCGAAATTAAGAGACCATAACATCAAATACAGATGGATTTTTCCCTTTGGGCTCATGGTGATGAGAAACGGAAGACAGCAAACGCCCAGAGATCCGGTTGACGGTGAGGCATTCCTCGATCGCCTGAGTCCCCTTTCACCTGGTTCCACTGCAAGCGGCGGAAGTCCCTTAGCCCTGAATCCTTCCTGGTCAACAGTCCCCTCTAGGAGTTCCCCTCACAGGGACCCTTTAGCGAAAGAACCATCCGAAGATGGGTCAAAACCCTAAGCCACACGCTGGACTCGTTTCCCATGATGTGGCTTCTCCACCTTTTTCAGGCAGCTCTCCAAGTTTTACCGTTTTATATCCCCCACTATCCTGGTTCCCTAACTCTGGGGGAGGCCCTCTGGACAGATCACGCATTACAAAAAGTGACATTGACCTGGTCACCCAGAGTTGAGGGCCAGGGAGCTGTCCGACCTGCGGACCTCTAAAGGCCTAGTACGAGAGGATCTATCTTGAACAAAATCTAAATATTGTACTGATATAATATGTGTTTACCCCATAGTTATGTTGTAATTGAGTTTATATAAAGGTTCAACAAGTTGCTAATCTACATTATGTTTTCAGGCTTAGGTGAGGCTATTATTGGTTTATAAACAAAACCCATGTTATTGCTGTAGGATTAGTCTAGTTCTAATATTATAATAAGCCCAAAGCCCAAAGAGGCTAAGGGGTTGGAGCATGGGTAGATGGACCGTTCTGGGTTTGTCCACTTCCCCCAAATATATATCTGTGTTCCCAGAAACACAGTTGCCCTTGGTGTTTTTTGTCCCCTCTCCCCCCCCCCCCCCCCCCTTTCCAAAATTTTGTTCCCAAGGGCAGGTGAGCTTTAAGACAATGTCCATGCCTACGGTTTTTTTCTCTCCATATTTCCCTATCCCCCCTCCTCCCCCGTTTTGGTTCTATCTTTCAACCCCATGCTCTGAGTCAGCTAAGAGGAGACATATTCGACAATGGGCCGAGTATACGGCTTATGATAATTCAACCAGACCATCCAGCAGAGCTCTTCCAAATTTTCCATGTCACTTAAAGTAATCTCATTAAATGTAAAAGGTTTAAACTGCCCCCCAAAAAAGGAGATTGGCAATGTCAGACTTTAAGAAAAAAGGGGCTGACATTGTTCTTCTACAAGAGACCCATTTTAGATCCCCAGATAACCCAACCTATATTGACAGATTTTACAAAGACGCCTCCTTCTCCTCTGCAAAGGTCAAAAGAAGGGGTGTGGCTATACTCTTCCACAATTGGATCGCATTCACCCATATAAATAAAAAAGTAGATAGGGATGGTAGATATATGATTCTGGTGGGGGAGCTATATGGAAGAGACATAACCATAGCTACAGTATACGCCCCGAATGAAAAGTGTCACATTTTTTTATTCTTTCTTCACCGCACTAGGAAGTATGGCAAAGGGCCAAATTATTCTGGGGGGAAACTTCAACCTTGCTATTGATCCAGCCCTAGACAAATCTCAGCCATCAATACCTAGCCTTTCGAACTCTAGGCCTCAGGAGATAAAAGCTCTTAAACGTGGCCTTCTATCCCTTAATTTGGTAGATATCTGTAGAGAATTGAACCCCTTGACGAGGGACTACACCTTCTACTCATCTCCACACCACTCATATACTCGCATCGATTATATTTTTCTGCAAGCCTGATTACTCTGGTCAACAACTGAAATATTCACAGTATAACCTGGTCAGACCACGCCCCAGTAGACTCCACAATCACACATTTGAATAGTATGATGCCCAGAGCAACCTGGAGACTGAATGAAGCTCTCCTCAAGGTCCCTGAGGTTCAGGGTGCAATCAGTAGGGAAATAGAAGCTTTTTTCTAACCAATGTGGGCACTGTTTCGTCATTGGCAGTACTGTGGGAGGCGCACAAAGCTACGATACGGGGTTGTCTAACATCTCTAGCCACAAACAGAAAAAGAGCCCGACAGTTGAGGATAGATACCCTCCAAGCCAAGATTGATGCTCTCTCTATGCTACATAAAAATAATCAGTCCACGGCTATTCTGCAAACCCTTAAAGAATCGAGAGTTGAGCTCAATATGTTTCTAACCGCTAGAGCCGAACAGTCTCTAAATTGGTTGAAGAGAAAGTTCTTTGAGAAAGCTAATAAAGCAGACTCTCTCTTGGCAGCTAAATTGCAAAATAGTCGTCCCTCCTACACTATTCAGTCGATCAGAACCCAATCAGGCTCCCTAACCTCAAACCCGAAAACAATAGTGAGAGAGTTCCAAGATTACTATTCCAAATTGTATAATGGGAAAAAAGTGACACAGGACACCCAGTCAGGAGCTAAAATAGCAAGTTATCTTCAAGCAGCTAAACTGCCCTCTCTGTCCGAGGCCCAGCAAGTAGCCCTCAATCAGCAAATAACACTAGAAGAAGCTGATTAGAGCCTAGCAGAGCTGCGTCTCCACTGAACACAAAGTGGTTAAACTGCCTTATTTTATTCTGGAGCATGTGAGTGTATTGGAGCTCCTTGCTCTAGTATCATTTGTCAATTAAAACTGTGTTGCACTATATTTTTCTTTTTTCTCCACATATGCCGTCTACATCGTTATCTGATTCCATGTGATCTTTTCCACCCTGGAGAGGAAGTTTTTGGCGCTTTGTGTCCTCCTCCATCCCTATTGTACCCTCAGATATAGCCAAACTCCAATCTGCAGTTTCTAAATTTATCTGGAACAATAAGAGACCCAGACTCAATCGTAGATTGCTAACTAGACCACTAGATCAGGAGGGCTGGCACTTCCCTGCTTACTCTCTTACTACAGAGCAGCACAAGCTAGTCAGCTAGTCAGCAGTCAGCAGCACTTAGCTAAATACGTCCCAGGATACTCCCACCTATGCCCTAAAGGCTGCGGTGAAATCGCCACCCTCCTTCATATGTGGTGGTCCTGCCCACGGGTGTATGATCTTTTGAGATAGGTGAAATCCTGGATCCAACAGATACTGGGTTCAGAGATTCCCATGGACCCGTGGATGTTTCTTTTAAACAAACCACTCCAGGATCACACAAGTGCTACAAACAAGCTAATGACTCATACAGTATCTCCACGGTGACAAGATGCGCCATTGAGAGTCTATGGAAACAGGACAAAGTCCCACCAATTGTATCTATTAGAAACAAGCTGTGGTCTATTTGTATGATGGAAAAGCTGACGAGCTTCCTTATTGATACATACCAAAATTTCCAGAAAGTCTGGTTCCCCTGGATAGCTCATGCAGGAAGCATATATATAGACCCGGACTCTCTGTGCATATAATCATCGTGACCACTTATCCCCACTCCTCTCCCGTGGAAAGTTTAGTCTTTCCCCCGTCACCTACCCATAGAATATTTATTATGTCTGTTTAATATCCATTTAAGGCCCTCAGACTGGCTTTTCCATCCTCGCCAAACAAGCTCTCATATGTTATTCATCTCCACCACTCGACCTCAAAACTGTTTAAAGTATCAAGAATTGCTGACTCACCATGTTGCTGTCTCACCCCCTCTCCCCTCCCTTCCCCTAACTCTCCCCTTTTTCTTATGTAACCCCCCCCCCCCACGCCCCCTACCACTTACTCTTGAATGTTTTACTTTCTGTATACTTCTGCTTGAAAACCCAATAAAAAAATGTTGTTTAAAAAAAAAAAAAGTTGGACATTTTTTTAGAAAGAAAACATATGCAGTGATTTACCAAATAAGTAAACATGGGAACGATATTGATCCAGGGAGTAATCTGATTGCCAATTCTTGGAGTCAGGAAGGAATTTATTTTTCCCCTCATGAGATATCATTGGATGATATTTCACTGGGGTTTTTTGTTTGCCTTCCTCTGGATTCATATACTGTAAGTACGGATATAGGATTGTATTGTATGTCTATATGTCTGCATATAGTTACATAGTTACATAGTAGATGAGGTTGAAAAAAGACGTACGATCATCAAGTTCAACCTATGCTAAATTTAGACAACAGATACTTTATCCTATATCTATACTTACTTATTGATCCAGAGGAAGGCAAACAAAAACCCCGAGAGTCATATCATCCAATGATATCTCATAAGGGGGAAAATAAATTCCTTCCTGACTCCAAGAATTGGCAATCGGATTAATCCCTGGATCAACATCCTTCCCATGTATACTTATTTGGTATATCCCTGTATACCTTTTCCATCTAAAAAGATCTCCAACCTTTTTTTGAACAAATCTATTGTATCTGCCATCACAGTCTCCATGGGTAATGAATTCCACATTTTAACTGCCCTTACTGTAAAAAACCCTTTCCTTTGTTGCTGGAGAAATCTCCTTTCCTCCAACCTTAAGGGATGGCCCTGAGTCCTTAGTACTGCCCGTGGGATGAATAGTTCTTTTGAAAGCTCCTTGTATTGTCCCCATATATATTTGTATATAGTTATCATATCCCCTCTTAGACGCCTCTTTTCTAATGTAAATAAATCAAATTTAGCTAGCCTCTCCTCATAAGTTAGAATGTCCATCCCCTTTATTAATTTGGTGGCTCTTCTCTGCACTCTCTCTAGTTCCATAATGTCTTTTCTTAGGATTGGTGCCCAAAATTGTACTCCATATTCAAGGTGTGGTCTTACTAATGCTTTGTATAGCGCCATTAATGTACATAGCGCTTCACAGCAGTAATATATATGACAATCATATAAATAACAAATAACACATAAAGGGGAGAAGTGCTTCAGACATAAAAATAACATTTACAAAAAGGAGTCCCTGCCCCGAAGAGCTTACAATCTAATTTTTTGGTAGGAAGAACATGCAGAGACAGTAGTAGGGAGTTCTGGAAAGCGCTTCTGCATGGGGCCAAGGTTAATGAATGAGGTGTTAATTATCAGCCATGGAGCTACTCGTATGCTTCCTTAAGCAGGTGTGTTTTGAGGTGAGTCTTAAATGTTTATAGAGAGGATGCTAGTCGGATATTGAGGTGAAGGGCATTCTAAAGGTGTGGGGCAGTCAATGAGAAGGATTTAAGGCGAGAGGACTTTAGATACAAAAGGGCTAGAGAGAAGACATCCTTGAGCAGAACGCAAGAGTCTGGATGGTGCATAGCGAGAAATTAGGGCTGAGATGTAAGGAGGGGCAGAAGAGTGTAAAGCTTTAAAAGTGGGGAGGAGAATTAAGTGTGTGATACGGGATTTGATAGAAAGCTAGGAGAGGGATTTCAGCACGGGAAACACTTCCCAGATTTCGGAAATAGTAGAGTGATTCTGGCAGCAGCATTTAGGATAGACTGTAGGGGAGACAGGTGAGAGGCAGGAAGGCCGGACAGCAGGAGGTTACAGTAGTCGAGATGGGAGAGAATGATGGTCTGTGTCAGAGTTTTTGCAGTTCAGCAACAGAGGAAAGGGCGAATCTTGGTAATATTGCGGAGGAAAAAACGATAGTTTTTTGCTACCTTTTGAATGTGAGAGGAGAATGTGAGAGAGGAGACGAGTGTGACCCCTAGACAGCGTGCTTGTGCTACTGGGTGAATGATAGTACTTCCAACAGTAATGTGGAAGGAGGAAATAGGGCCAGGTTTTGGAGGAATATAGGATAAAGTATCTGCCGTCTAAAATTTGCATAGGTTGAACTTGATGGACTTATGTCTTTTTTCAATCTTATCCACTATGTAACTATGTAACATTAAGTCCGTGCGTTAACCTTAATGAATGTCAGTGGATGTGTGCTAGTAGGGCAAACGCCTTGTATAGAGAGAGACATGTGCAAATAGGGAGACCTATTTGGGGAAAATAAACCATGGCTTTTATTCAGCCCCTAGCTTTAAAAAATACAATTTAAGAAAGCACACAAATAAATAAACATCCTATCCCTGTGTAAGGGCTAACTCACTTACCCAGTCCCTACCTGTATGGCTGGGACGATAAGCCTCTTACCAACCTATAACCCCAAAGTCCAAAGAGGTACCTGTAAGCTGGCGGCTCTGTATGTCAGTCTCTGGGTCTGGGTTGTTTCCGTTGAGGGGCCACCCTCTGGTGGGTTCCAGGGGCCGCTGTGCCCTGTAATAGAGGTCCGGTGTCTTTCTGGTAGCACAGACCTTCAGTGCTTAAGACAACTGTTCTTGTGAGTCTCTCTGGCAACACAGTCCCTCTGTGCTCAAAAGATCTCCTGCAGTTTAATCAGGAGGTATTGCTACCTGTCGGATGAGACAGGTGGAGACTGGTTAATTGTCTCTAGTTGCAATTGAACAGCTCCCTGCTGGATTCCTCAGACCAATAGAGGCTTTCTATTGAAGCTCTTTTAGGGCTGTTCTATACAGCGTGCGGCCGCGCGTTCCTATGCGAACGCGTGTGCACGTGCCGCATGCTTTTCGTGTACATAGAGCCGGGAGCTGCAGGTTAGTGTATATGTGTGTGTATGTGTGAGTATATGTGTGTATATGTGTGTGTATGTGTGTATGTGTGTGTATGTGTGAGTATATGTGTGTATATGTGTGTGTATGTGTGTATGTGTGTGTATGTGTGTATATGTGTGTATGTGTGTGTATGTGTGAGTATATGTGTGTATGTGTGTGTATGTGTGAGTATATGTGTGTGCATGGGTTGTGTGAGTGAAAGTTAGTCCTAGATAGATTTTTTTAAAGAAAAAAAAAAATTTTATAAATATTTTTTGTTTTGTTATACAATCCTTTACCCCCCTTGCCCCCCCCCCCACACACACACATCCACGCATACATACATACACACATACACACTAATACATACATTTGAGCGCAGGCAGCGGCGCGAAAAGATAAAGTTCTTCATCTTCGCCGCTGTCTGTCGGCTCCCCTCTCCCTGCCGTGCGCGCGCGGCCCTCGTATAGAAAGGCTGACTGATGTCAGCCAACTGAAATTCTGTGCACGCGCACGGCACTATAGAACGTGCCTAATTAGACCGGGGCTAAGATGCTGTTACACGCCTCTTTTGCATAACATTTCAGCTCATTATCACTAAAGGCCGCTATCATTAACGCATTGCTGTTTCCATGAGAAAACATGACTTAATATTACGTTATTGGCCTTCAAAGATCTGCAGTGAGACATAACAAGATGTTACGTTAGGGTAACGTGATGTTAAGTGACTTATTAGAGCTTTGTGGATCTGGGCCTAAGAGGTGAGATGGTTCTGGATGTCCAATTCTGAGGTATGCAAATGAACCATCCAAAATATGTATTGTATTAATTGCATTTAATTTGAATATTTTTGCCTAATACATGAATATATGATTTTATTTGCCTCTCTCCACATATTAGAGATTATCTGAGTTAAGGGTATAAAGAAAGATTATTACAATGGTATCTCTTCCCTCTGTCCCCCTCTACCTCCGCCTGCCCTTTTTACATTACTTAACCCTAGTGGTTGAATGGCTTTAAAGAAGTCTTCTGTCTGATCAAAACGATCTACATGCATTAAAGCATCAATCCTCCTGCCTTTTATATTTTCACAGAATTAGGACCCAGGGGTCTTGCTGCTGAGTCGTGCTGTTTCCAGCTCTGGGGACCCATGAGTCTTTTTGTTACTTATCAGTTGCTAGTGTTTTCTTTTCCCTTATGGCAATCAAACTGGCTGCCAAATCAGCCTTGGACCAATAAGAAGCTGCAACGTCACCTGGGTGATGATGTTGCAGCTTCCTATTGGACGACGGCTGCGTCTATCAATGTCGAGGAAGGATATCGGCAATAGAAGCCATAAATATCTCAGTGACATGGGGGGTTCCCTGGAGCTAATAATCGAGCAGTTCGGCTCCGCAGAAACTCCCGGTTTAGAAAATCCACGTGAAAATTGAGGGGGGTGGGGGGGGTTGCTACTTTTAACACATTTGGGAAAAGTTTTCTGTATATTGTATAAAGTTACAACTATTATTGTTGCTGGAAAAATAGGAAGGTAGGAGGATTTTTTTTATAAGGAATCCCTTTTCTTTATTGGGTACAAAATATGTTTAAACGAGTGGTAGCCTGTACCCCGCCTAGTACAGGGGTGCGCAACTCCAGTCCTCAAGCACCCCTAACAGGTCAGGTTCAGTATATCCCTGCTTCAGCACAGGTGACTCATTCAGAGGCTCATTCAAAGACTAAGCTGCTAATTGAGGCACCTGTGCTGAACCAGGGATATCTGTAAAACCTGACCTGTTGGGGGGGGGGGGGGTTGGGACTGGAGTTGAGAGCTCCTGCTCTAGTACAGCGCTTCCAAATCTTTTTACACTGTGCTCCCCCTGCTAAAAAGTATTACTTCCCCAAATCCCTAATAATAAATCTTATTGACGACTCAGACTATCGCTTACAAACTCCTGTGACCAATCCCCGACAGTATAGTGTCCTGCGCTTGTGGCGGGAACACACGCTTAATAATCACCCAAACCGCTCCCCTGTGTGTGCAGGCAGCATGTGGGTATAGCTGTTACGCACTGCAGGAGCTTCCAAAGTAATGCCCCACAATGCCTTGCTGCTGTAGATGCAAAGCAGTGTGGGAACGATTTTGGAAGCCCCTGCTGTAAATAAAATCGATACCCCGACGCTGAGGTGCAGTTTGGGGTCTTACTAAGAGGGTAGATCTCACACGGGCTCAGGACCCCACTATACTACCTGAGATACAGCACTGTATAGTTTATTTGGTGAACCCCAAGGAGAGACCTCACAAACCCCCTGATGAGAATCCCTGCTTTAGTACCATAATATTTGCCACGTTTCAGTGGTAACTTGTGCAAAAGCACGGCAGGATCGGTGCGAGGCACTGCATATATACATCATCACAAGCATTGAGTAACGAGCAAACCATTTAGATATAGTGATACAATGGAAATAAACATAGAAGAGTAGTTGTGTTTTTCTCTTTCCTTGCAGGTGTTCATTTCCAGACTTAGCCCAGAAAACATGGCAAACGGAAGCATAGGAGGGATAACTGCAGAATGAGGAACGGGACAATGCCAGCATTGTGATATTGGATGCTACTTCGGGGGGGCACTACAGCATGCTTCACTGGAGAAGAGGCCAGTGCTGCTGTCTCAGGTTGAAACGGACTAGCAGAAGGCTTGTGTTCTATACCTTTGTAACAGGGATTGTGTCCTTAGGCCTTCTGCTTTTTGTGCTTTCGATGCCTAATCCTCATAACTGGCTCATAAGCAGAATGGCCACCAGAGAAATCCCTACCACGCATCCATTTCAATCAACTAAAAGTCAAACGAACAGCTCAATGAGGGCCATCTGGAAGGAGGTTGACCTTAAAGTTGGGATGCCTCAGACTGGAGCCAATGTTAAAAATGGAAAGTTGCCACCTCAAAGAGTAGTTGGGCTGGAGTATACATTGAACGGCAATCTTATTATTCGCACTAAAATAGACACTGAGCCTCAGGACTTCCATTACTACGACTATATCATAAATGAGCCTGAGAAATGTCAGGAGAAAAGTCCATTTCTTATTCTGCTCATAGTTTCAGGACCGGCACAAGTAGAAGCTCGTCAAGCCATCAGACAAACGTGGGGAAATGAAAATCTTGTGCCAGGAATCCAAGTTGTAAGACTTTTCTTACTTGGCATAAACGCCAAGCTAACGGGTGACGTTGCACAGGCCATCATGGCTGAAAGCAGGCAGCACCATGATATCATTCAACAGGAATATTTAGACACCTACTACAACCTGACCATTAAAACGCTGATGGGCATGAACTGGGTCGCTACATACTGTCCACACGTCCCCTACGTGATGAAGACAGACAGCGATATGTTTGTGAACACTGAATATTTAATACATAAACTACTGAAGCCAGACCTCCCGCCAAGAACCAACTATTTTACAGGGTATTTAATGAGAGGTTACGCTCCAAATCGGAATAAAGATAGTAAGTGGTACATGCCACAGGATTTGTACCCAAGTGAGCGCTATCCTCTGTTTTGTTCTGGGACTGGCTATGTGTTCTCTGGAAACCTGGCAGAGAAGATATTTAAAGTCTCTTTAAGCATAAGACGGTTACATTTAGAGGATGTATACGTTGGGATATGTCTGGCCAAGCTGCGAATTGACCCTGTGCCCCCACCCAACGAGTTTGTCTTCAACCACTGGAGAGTTTCGTACTCGAGATGCAAATACAGCCACTTAATTACCTCCCATCAGTTCCAGCCTGGTGAACTGATCAAATACTGGAACGACTTACAACAGAATAAGCACAACGCCTGTGCCAATGCTGCCAACTAACAAAACCAAGGCCAATCAGTGTCAAACTATTCTCAGTGGGCCAACGTTTTCTGGATAATATTCTTAATGACATTGACATGTACCGGTACATAATAGATTTTAAAAAATCACTCTGTCTCGTACACACTTCCGTGTGTGTGTGTGTGTGTGTGTGTGTGTGTGTGTGTGTGTGTGTGTGTGTGTGTGTGTGTGTGTGTGTGTGTGTGTGTGTGTGTGTGTGTGTGTGTGTGTGTGTGTGTGTGTGACGAGTTAAAAACAACCAGTCCTCCAGTTGTCACACTCACCTTCCAGCAGGACAGGAGTCCTCAGTCACCCTTATACTAGAAAAAAACATGTAATTAACACACAAAGCCAATTTGGCAAAATGTGTCCAAAAATGCAGGGAACCTCTTCTAAAGATACCAGTTTCAGTTACAGCTTGAAGACATGACTTGAATTTTAGATGCAATATTACAAAAGGGGTACAGTGCTTATTACAGAAAAAAGGGATTACAAAAACATATAGTACATAGATTAAGACAGTTATAAAATAAAAAGAAATAAAACATGAAAACCTAATACATTTCCAGCTAATAATATTACATTCCTTCAAGAGGCCATGAAATAGGAAGTCCACGTGTTATCTCGTCCTTAGGGCAAGGCGAGTAAGGCGCCGTGGGTCCTGCGCCTTCGGGTCCCTCCTCCCGTCGGTGCTGGGATTCAACTTCCGCCCGACCAGAAGAGGGAGCTGAGGAGACCCCGGACCAGCAGGACCGCTCCTTAACCAAAGGTAAGTGTCTGGTGAGGGGGGAGTCTTACCTTCTCCTAGGAGTGTCGCTCCTCCTGTAGCGTGGCTGTGACATGGCGCCATGACTGTGCGACGCTACAGGAGGAGGGTCACTCAAGGAATCGCCCGGGCCGGCAGGTAAGTACAATCTGCCCCTGACAACTTCCACTGAAGGGGTCCCGCTGCCTGCGTGCCCCCAAACTCTAAAAGCCGGTCTGGCCACACCTCCAGGTGAAGAACGGTCTGAGGTTTAACCATTTGAGACCGTATGTCTTGGACCGGTCTTAGTGGCTGTGTCTTATCTTCCATTTATCACAAATACCTTCAAGCCTGGCTTCTCTGATAAAGAGGATTTGTTTAATGTCTATTTAATCTGAGAGTATAAAATACCCCATAACTCTCTCCCTGTAACCACCAGATGGATAATAGCCGCATCTTGGCATTCAGGAACATCACCACTGACTGACAGTCCCATTTTTAATCTTGAGAGGGAAACTAATTATCTGATATTTGGAACACAGACATCTCACGTTTTACAGTATATCATTACAATGGTGTATGTGTTCCCTTTTCAGATGTAGAACTTGTATAATTCATGTCCTGTAAAAGCCACAATAATATGATATACGGTTCATCTGTAATGATGGCGAATAGTGTCCCTGCTCTGGGTCACCTCGGGATCTGCTGCTCAAGGAATGTGTGATGAATTGACCATGTCCTTTGAAGCTCGCCCTAGCGTTGGGGTGGCCAACTCCAGTCCTCAAGGGCCACCAGCAGGTCAGGTATTAAGGATATCCCGGCTTCAGCACTGGTGTCTCAATTAGTGGCTCAGTCGTTGACTGCACCCCCTGTGCTGAAGCGGGGATATCCTGGAATCCTGTCCTGTTGGTGACCCTTCAGGACTGGAGTTGGCCACCCTAGCCCTAGCAGATAGATTAATACCTGCAGGTATCTCTGTCAATGGTCACAAGCCAATTTAATGTCAGCATGGCATTACTTAATGGCATTCTTGGCAGCCTGGCGAAGGGACCAGGCAGCCTGGAAATGTTGCTCTATAGACCTGTGTGTGTCTGCTGACACGAGAGTGTATTATTTCCTCTGATCCTATGCTATGTTGTTAATTGCCACATAAGCCATGGACCCACAACATTCCCTGTTGGACCCACCAGAAACGTGTATTTTTTTATTTTTTTAAATCGGGTTTACAAGCATTAAACAACAACATTACAACATTACAATACAGGAAAAAATAAGATACACAGAAATATACTTTTACACAAGATTATTTTTAGTATTGCTCGTCATACTTATAATTTCAAAATTCAACACATTAACACAAATAATAATAAAAAGAAAAAACAGATACAGCTGAACCCCGTTATAGCGCGGTGCTTGGGGTCCACAGAATGCAATCGCGTTATATGCGGATCGCGGCAAAAAAAATTTGGGCAACGAACATTGAACCGCTCAGGGGTTCCACGGCTGCCGGAGGAGGAGAGCTGTGATAACTCTCCAGGCTGTCCCAGAGCCGGCGGTGCAGAAGCAGAACCCCACTCAGGACCTACCCGGCATCTGCATCAGCTGTCTCCTCTCCCTGCTTCTGCCTTCAGCTTCCAGAAGACAGGGAGAGAGAGGAAAATCACAGCCAGCTCCCTTAAGGAGACTGTGTGTGTGTGTCTCTGGGTGTGTCATGGATTAACAACACTTGTGCAAAGCCTTATGCTTTCTTGGTTTGAAGTCAGCGGGCACCACTCACTGCTGGGGAATATGGGTATTTAATGTCCGGGCTGACTGAGGGGTGGTGGGGGCATGTGAGTCACTGCATGGCAATTATATAATAAAGGGAGAGTTATACAATAAAGGTTTACTTCAGATTTGATGCTCCAAGGAGCATGCAGGGAGATTATATAACAACTAATGGAGGACTGTGGAGAGCTTGAGAGCATGTAGTGGCAAGATAGAAGGCATTATAGGAGGGCAATACACGGCAGGGTAGAGGGCATTATAGGAGGGAAATAAGTGGCAAGGTAGAGGGCATTATAGTAGGGCAATAAATGGTAGGGTAGAAGGCATTATAGGAGGGAAATAAGTGGCAGGGTAGAGGGCGTTATGTGCATGAATGAGCAGTATACAGGGCACATGCAAAGGCAGTAGTGGACCAGCGCCTGTAAATACTAAGGGACAGCAGTCATTTGAGGTGTTTGTGGAAGCAAGCTGCTTCAATATGTAGTCAACACAATAGAAAAAAATGCACACGGCAGCGCACTGCCCAGAAAAAATGGGACACGGGTGGTAAAAGTGAAACATTTATTGCCCAATCAATATGACAAAAAAGGAGGTGTGGACCATTCAGTATGTGGTATATAGGTAGACATACAGTCCAAGGCATCGGTGCAACAGAATACAATCCACAGGTAAATAATTCCAATCTTCTTTGAATCCCTTTAGTGGTGAGCAATAAGCGTCAATTTGGGAATATATTATGTAATGGCTCCTAGAATATAATGAGCATCATTAGTGTACCAGAAAATTATCACCTATAGCTCATATAGTAGTAGTCGCCCGGGTAGGCTAATAAAAGTGGGATTTATGGGGTACTTGGGGGACACAACAACCATAAGGTAAAAGTATACCCCCGTTCACCACCACACTTAAATGAGACTACTTAGAGCATACAAGGTGTCTGGTATTGAAGGATATATGTAAAATCCATAAATCACTACTGTTAGAATGAAGGCTCAACGGAGCCTAATTGCAGGTAGTGGCTCATCCAGGCGTGCATCCGGCTGTAGTACGCGTCCGTGGCCCGAAACTCGTCAGAGTGCACTACTCTGTTCCTTTTGTTATGTCTCCAGTCACTTATTAAATTAGATTTTTTAATTCATGGTGTGCCGTGTCTATCTGCATTCTACCTGCGCCCTACCCTGCTTGCAGTACTCCACTGATTCCTCACGAGGTTGCCTTCTCTTGCCATTCAATATGTAGTCATACTTAATATGACTTTACAATGCAGCATATCAACCTTCAAAGTGAGATGAGACATCATGCATGAAATGCTGCGTTAACTATTCCATATTGCTGGCGGCTTTGTCTTATCTCATGTCTGAACCAAAATCCCGCTCGATAAACCCAATCCTTCCCTTTCATCATCTGTCACAGCAGATCACCGCGCAGCTCCCATTAATGGTAACCAGCGTCAAATGACGCCGCAGGGTCATGTGACGTCGCGTTGTCATGGAGACGTGACATCACATGACCCATGGCATCATTTAACGTCGGAGCCGAGGAGGAGGGGGGGTTGAGGGGAGGGCACAGGCAGCAAACTCCCTGCCACCTGGCACAGGAGAAGCAGAGAAGATAGAAAACCGCATGGCAGGAGATCTGCTTATTTTATTGGGAGCCACGCTCAAACAGCGTTATAAGTGGATCTGCGTTGTATCGGATCGCGCTATAACGGGGTTGAGCTGTGATAGCATTTTCAAAGCTTAACATCAGCTTTCACCACACAGCCTCTTAATAGAATCTGGTATAAGACTCCCCATTTACTGTCTCCCCCATCAACCCTGTACTATCATATTTCCTCAAGGGCAACATTATCTGTGACCCATCGCCATCAGTCTGAGGAGACGCCAAGAGGTATGCTCAGGTGTCTGCATGATTGGATCCCTATCTTGTTGTGACATAGTGTCAGTAAGCTTTTCCCATTATGTTTTTCTTTTTAAAAGTGACACTGTGCGCTCATTTGCATGTCATTTCCCAGAATCCCTGGTTGCAGTGGACGCACTGTATGCTAAGAGATAATGGGGAGAGGCAGGGCTGCAGACCTGTCTGACACATGAGTGCATCACAAATGGTAGTTGTATTTTCTTTTTCAAATGAAAGTTAACCTCTCGGTTGCTGGACGTCTTTATCGTGACTCCCTGCCAAAAAAAATTATCTCTCAAACCCTTTACAATTGAATAAGAAAAGACCTTCCACAATTGTTTATGAAACCTGCCTCAAAAGATTCTACACATCTTGGCCAGAATGATGGAAAACGTGCATTCTTTAAAACAATATGGTTTTTTTTTTAATGTGTCCACGGGATGGAAATAAAGAGATTTATTTTTGTACTTTTTTTTTTTTATGTGAACAAAACTCGCTGTGGAACCTGGAGTAAATAAATGTATTGGAATATATCTATATATGAATGTAATAGACAAATGTGTATAAACTTTTCTGTTGTCTTATACCACCCAGTGTGTCCTTTGTCCTTACCTCACCCTTTTCCCCTCCCCGACCTTGTGTGTTCTCTTCCCTACCCCATCCCTCTCACTGCCAACAATTGTGTTGATTTGTATACAGTATATACATTGTATATTGTTGTTTCCAATGCACATGCTGTAAGGCATTTTTTTAAATCTACAATATATTATTTTATTCTTGGGCATAAACCCGTTGTTGTACTGTCATTTATTTTGAGTGCTGGGTATCTCCCCCTCTTTTCTAGATTATTGTGTAGGAGGGTTAGGATCCCTTCGTTATTCCCGCCCACCACTAGAATATTTTACTAGTCATATCTTGCCTCAATTGAGTGCTGCCTAGACACCATACTTTTTTTTAAACAAATAATATGTATTACAAAGCCCTGTTTTTGTGGTTTTTTTTACCAGGGGGTTATTGTCAGCTTCAGGGAACCGCTGGGTTCCTGAGATACTGGCAAAAGTATCCCGTCCTGCCAGAAAGACAAAGTGACTGTTGAAATCTCCCGTGTGAGGCGGGCCAATAGGAAACCGCACTCTCATTGGTTGTGGCTTGCTATCGGTGAGCATGACTTGAGTATTTAACAACCAGGAAATACTGGCGTTGGTACCTTCTCCGGTATGTCTCCCAGGAACCGGAGGGGTCCCAGAACTGAAATTAATTCACCACGGACCCCCTTGTTTTTATGCTGTAAAAAAAAACAGGGGGGTCTGATAGGAGGGGCTGCTGCTTTAATATATATATTTAATATTTTTTATACTAATACACCAATAAACTAATAACTATTCTACTTCCGTGAGAAGGGTTTTGTCTTTTGACAGTGAGAATCTTTGGAAGTCTTTGCTAAAGATCAGCGAGACTGACTCTAGTTATTGACAATTGACAGGTCTGGCATTTGTCCATTGAAAATGGAGCTGTCCTGACTAGGACCAAAGCGAATGAAGGACACTGGCATCGGTTCAAGTGAGCGGATTTAACCTATAAGTATTTATAAATCATTTTGTTGAAACGTTTAACATTTGCACGGTAAACAAAAGCTTTGGTGAGTTTTGAAGTGAAACTTCTTTAGAGGCACCTACTAAATTTCCCTTGGACAAATCTCCTTCATGGTGACGGAAGAATGTAACTGAAGTGACGTGTTCCTTCCCGCGCATGCGCAGAAGCCATTGACATGTTCCTTGTATGCGCTCAAGCGGCCGTCGTCGCGTGCATGTGCAGAGCCAGACACACACACACACACACACACACACACACACACACACACACACACACACACACACACACACACACACACACACACTGATATAGAGTTCACACAAAAATCTGAAAATTTCCAATGAAGAGAGACATTTGAGCGCTTGTCTGACATCCACCCAAATTTCTGACCCCTGTGGAGACCTTTTTTTCACCTCCGGTGTCTTGGATCCAACCTTTATCCACAGGCTGATCTAAGCTGGCACTTTGTGTTTATATTCATATTAGGAGTGTATAGCAAAAAGGCAAAGAAAGATCAGGATTCAGATGTATGCATAATAGTAACCACAAAAACACAGACACTATACAATAATATACACAATTTCACTGACAAAAGACAAAGAAGTTTCACTTAAAATGCGCGTGCTCGGCACACACACACTTTTTTATGTTTTACAATCTTTAACTAGTGTGTTTTGGTACTAGGACTGTTTGCTATACAAATTGTTGTTTGCTACGTTCCTCTATTTGCCCGGTAATTATGGTGTCACCACTGTTCGCACAGATAAACGTGCGTAGCTGATATGCCTGAACCCAGACAATACAAATAAGAGGAACTTGGGACCTCAATCCCACCCTTTTTTGCATTTATTTTTTAACCATGATTTGAACTGGGGCGTCCATCGGAGCTCATCCACTTTATTTTCAGCTCCAGAGAAACATACAGTTGAACTTACTTGTGCTGAAGTAGGGGGTTTTAATGGCCATCCAATCGCAAGCCACAAAAATTGCCATTGCAGCTTCTAATTGGCCCACAATATTTGAATCGCCGTTTTGTTTTCTCTGGAGTCGCTTCAGCAACATCGGTAATCTCACCACTCAGGAACCGGGGCAGTCGCCAAAGCTGAAAATAGTGTGGTTAGTTTCCAGGGATACAGTATCTCTGTATCTAAAAATATATCCAACCTTTTTTTGAACATGTCTATTGTATCTGCCATCACATTCTCCATGGATAATGAATCCCACATTGTAACTACCCTTACTGTAAATAACCCTTTCCTTTGTTGCTGGTGAAATTGTTCTTTTGAAAGCTCCTTGTACTGTCCCCGAATATATTTGTATATAGTTATCATATCCCCTCTTGAATGCCTCTTTTCTAATGTAAACAAATCTAATTTAGCTAGCCTCTCATAAATCAGATTATCCATCCCTTTATTAATTTGGTGGCTCTTCTCTGCACTTTCTCTAGTTCTGTAATGTCTTTTATTTATATAGTGGTGGCCAAAATTGTACTCCATATTCAAGGTGTGGTCTTACTAATGCTTTATACAGTGGCATAATTATGTTTACTTCCCTTCCATTCATTTGCTGTTTAATGCAAGATAAGATCTTGTTTGCCTTTGCAGCTACTGCATGACTTTGGGCACTATTGCTAAGCTTCTGTCTACAAGCACTCCTAAATCCTTCTCCATCAAGGATTCCCCTAATTTATCTCCATTTAATTTGTAAATTGCTTGTTTATTCTTGTTTCCCATACGCATAACCTTACATTTATCTGTATTGAATCCATCTGCCATTTACCTCCCAAGTTTCCAGTCTCTCCAAGTCCTTCTGGAGAGAAATTACATCCTGCTCGAATTCTACTACCTTACACAATTTAGTATCATCAGCAAAGATGGAGACTTTGCTCCCTATGCCAAACACAATGCAATTATCAAGTTAAAAAGCAGTGTCCCCAGCACTGAACGTTGATGCACTCCACTTACAACTTTAGCCCAATCTGACAACTTTGTTGTCTATCCTCTCACCAGTTTTCAATCCAGGTGCAAATATTTTTACTCAAACCAATTTCCTTTATTGTATACACTAACGCTAACCGTATCAAAAGCCTTTGCAAAATCTAAGTAGACCACATCAATTGCATTGCTTTTATCTAATTTCCTACTTCAAATGAACGAATAAAGTTAATTTGGCACGACCTAATTAATTTGGCACGATCCCTGATAAATCCTTGCTCACTATTACTAATTAATTTGATAACCATTAGGTATTCCTGAAATATTGTATTAATAAAAACCTTCAGGTAATTTTTTCCCCTAATACTGTCACACTTACAGGTCTGTAGTTCCCTGGTTGTGATCTAGTTCCCATTTTAATTACTGGTACCACGTCTGCTTACGCCAGTCTTCTGGGACTGAGCCTGTGGAAATGGCGTCCTTGAATATTAAATATGACGGTCACTTTTTTCCCTCTCTTGTTCAAAGAATATATAATACCTTCTTCTTGTCCCCAATAACTCGCTGGCGTTTTAACACTGAATGTTAGTTAGACCTTTCTGCTCTCCAGTCAGCGCTCTTTCCTTGGCCTGGTAAAGGCTGCCGGTGGGTCTGTGGTCCTATATTCTCTTTTCTATTCTTTTTGTTATTCATGTCCTTGAAGAACTTTTAATTTCAATCCTTTTTCCATTTCAGTGTTTGCTAATCTGATTTGCCCTTTTGCAACTTTGTTACATTGCTTTATAATACGAATATGAAGCCTCCGTTCAAATAAAACAAGTTTTGTCAATTGAATATTGCTTGTATATTGTTGGATATTACTAGTTCCAGGAATGTTCCTTTCCCTGTTGGTTTCTCAGTACATTTCGTCATGTAATTGTCTTTAAGCACACTGTACTGCTAATTTCATTACGCATTACTATCATTACTCAATGTCTGGATAATAAAAATCACCATTAATTAAAACATGACGTACCTTTGCAGCCTTTTCTATTTACAAAAGTATTTTGGCTTCCTCAATCTCACAGATATTTGGTGGTTTATAGCAAATCTCAACCAACATTTTCTTTGTACTTTTATCTTCACTGCTAATTTCAAGGTCTCTACATTTTCATAATTTCCTTCATAAACATCTTTCCTTAGAATTGGTTTTAGATCCGGTTTAACATATAAAACATACTCCACCTCCTCTTCTATTTGCTCGATCTCTGAAAAAGGGGATAACCCTCTAAACTGGTGGGGCACGCCTCCCCAGGGGGTCGCATCAAGATTTCAGGGGAGGCGTGTGTAGTTTAAAAAAACGTATTCAATATTATAATATATGCATTTATTTATTTGGAAAATGGAAAAAAACAATACCTATTTCTTTCTTACTATAGAAAGTACGTAGTTTATTGCATCACCCTATGATGTGCAATAGGGCACTATAACGGACAAATAACTATTTAAATAGAGCTGCCTCTAGTGCTCTGAGAAATCCAGCAGAGCTGGTTAATTGCAGCTAGTCAATTAACCAGCTCCACCTGGGTAATCAGAGGAGGGTAAAAAAAATCCTGCTGGGGACAGACCGAGAGGACTCCTTAGCACAGAGTCTACCCCACCACTTGTCAAGAAAAAAAACCCATGGGTTTTTAAAATGGCCGCCCAGCTGAAGTTAAGCACAGACTGCAAGAATGGAGAAGAAAATATGTTCCTGGTGTAGAGAGCCCAACCACATGGAGCAGTGTCCCTTCAGACCTTATTCTGATGATGAGGATGATGCCTATGTGGCCCTTGGAAATAGGGCAGCAGCCAGAGGAATATTTTTTTTCAACGAACCAAGGAACTGCAGCAGCAAGCAATGTGCTGTGGTCACAAGGAAAATGCAGAGGTTTTTCTTGGCAAGTGCACATCCAGTATCACTGATGAGAAAGAATGTGTGCACAGCACTGCTGATGTCTCAGAATCTACAAAAGTAAAGAAGAAAACGTCTACAGAGACGCCTGTGAGAGCTACGAACTCTGCAAGTGAAGTCTGCCCACCTGTAGGACTACCAGCTGGGGTTCTAGCATATATAGAGAAGATCACTGCAATAGCGCCTCCCGAGGTCAGGGGGAAAAATACACCCCACACTGCCAAAATGGGGGGCAAATGGATGTACTGAACCCGGCCACACGAAAGAGTGTCCCTTCCAGTCCTACGAAGATACAGATGAGGATGAAGATATTTCTTATGTGGGTCCCGAAATGAGTCACAGCCACAAAACACCCATAGGATGGTGGAGTTGCCTGGATTTTGTACACACCAAAAAAACAGGTCTCTATGACCACGACTATTTCTGCCAGCTACTGCAAGAAAAGCATGGTGGAAGCTGTGAAGCTACTGAAGTTTCAAACAAAGAAGAAAACCCCAGTATCCCTGATGGGACGGAGTCATCCAAAGCAAAAAGGCGGAAAAACAAAAAGAAAGGAGGTTCTCCAATTACCATGGAAGGATCAGACACGTCCACAGATCCCACAGAGGAAAAGGGGGCCGAGATGCCCAGCAGCCTAGAGAAAATGGAGAATTCATCCCAAGGATTACAGAATATCCAGAGGGCCCAAGGTAGAAGTCGTGTACCCCAAAGAAGTGTCTGTCTGGTGCTGACAGTGAGAAACCCTCAAACTATACCAGGGAAGTGGAGCCGGAACCAATGAGTGACTATCCCTTGACCAGCCCTGAAGATGCCCTGCAAACTACCAGGCAGGACTGTGATTTCCTCTGTGAACGATTGGAACAGGAGATAGAAGCTAATTCCAAGCTACAGAGTTGTCTGCTCACACTCTCCTTTGACTGTGGGACTGTGATGAACACGGAGCATCGCTTATGTTGTGACTTAGAAGACCTGACAACTGAGCTGAAAACGGCGAACACTATTATTACCGCCATGGATAAAAGGCAGAGCAAATCGGACAAAATGATTGCTGAAACAGGAGTATGAGGAGGCACTGAAAGAGATTATGGCAATTGCGAACCTTTTGCTGAGAGACTCTAGAGAGTTGGAAGTCTCTCAAAATGAGGTTCATACTCCGTATTGAACTGAATGCCTTGCACCAGGAGGTCAACAGTATCCGGACAGAGGTGGACATATCGCAGAATGAGGTTTATACTCTCCGCACAGCACTGGATGTCTCACACCACGAGATCAGCAGTTGCCCAACAGAACTGGAAGTCTCTAAAAACGAATTTCACAGTATCACTGAGGAGATCTCTCAAAAAGCTGTCTACAATCTTAGTATGGATCGTAAAGTCTCTCAGAAGGAGCTTCACACCCTCAACCTAGAGATAGAATTCTCATGCCAGGAGACTGGGAATCTGAACTCAGAAGTGCGTAAATGGACTGTGAAGAGGCCCTCAATATTATAGACTGTAAAAAGAGAAAATACAAGTCTGAAAGAAGAAAATTCTGATTTGACTGACCACGTCAGTGATAGAAATGAAAAACTGCATGAGCTAGAAAAAATGCTGAAATTATTTGAACATGAAAAGTTAGAAGCATTGGAGCAAGACACACAAGCAGAGAACCTACTGCAGAGCCAACTGCAAGGTCTGCGTACGCACTTCCAGAACGCCGAAGCGAAGCAGCGATCTCTGTAGGAAGAAAATCTGCAGGCTGCTAAAGAAGTACAAGTGCTGCAGGAACGTCTGAGTATCCAGTGTGTCCTTGCAGAGCAGCAGGAGGATCTGAAGTCTACCCTGAGTATCACCAGAGCATCACTGCAGGCCAAGTTTAGAGGCCAGGTGACTCAGTATGAGAGGGAGCACGATACGTCTTTTTTTCAGTCAGTGCTTCATTACCTGTTCGACCCCTGGTATTTAAGCCCCGTGGGATCGCCCCGATGGTGCACACTAATGTGCCTAGAGACACTGTGGGTCTAGACTTTTGCGTAAATGTTCAAGTATCCTTATATGGAAAAAAGGAGACGTATTGGATCCACAGATTAAAAACCCTTGTACCAAAGGGACTCAATGTAGATATTGAACTAGGTGTGTTTTTGGTGCGATTATTCGCATCTTATTGCCTTGATTCTCTTTTTATATACTTTTACCACCTTATAGATTTTAATTGTAAATTTTATTTTTATGTAACCGTGTATATAGAAAACTTCATTTCAAGATATGAGGTTTCCATTCGTATTTTTGTGATTTCGGACAAATCTTATATGTATTTTAAATATAATTTTTTGGATCTGCTGCTAAATAGCTATAATCTTTTTTTAAATAAATGTTTTAATTATTTTTTATCACATATTTACATGAGATTGTGATTACTGATTCAGTTGTAATATTATTTTAAGCTCTATACAGTATCTCTAGAATGAAGTTTCCTGTTAACATTCTCTCATGTGATATAGAACCCATTTTTCTCTCTCTGATTTTTAATGGAGCACCTACTACCACGAAAGGAAGAAGATCACTACAATGAGTTGATTTAGGATAGTATCTCTTATTGATTTATACTGTTGGACTTTGTAAATTCATGTTTTGTACTCTGTTTAACTGATGTTTTGAAAGGATCAGTCTTTGTACCATTATGTTGTTTTATGTAGTTTAAAAAGCAGTTTTGCACCGTCTCTTTGATTTTATTTATTTAGAGGGTTTTTATTAGGCATTAGACACAGAACAGTGGCTATATTAATGCAGGTAGATGTAGACATGGTATTACTCCTGACGAAGCTGGGTATCTGCCAGCGAAACGCGTTGAGTGAAGTAAAGAAGGAAAGAGCGTCTGACCAGACCGTGAGAAGTACTGTGGGAACTGTGCTGTAAGCTGACTGTTGTTTCCGGGTGGCCGCATACGGAGGCAACACACGCAAGAAAGCAGGATACCACATGCACCAAGGTCCAGCGTCGGAGAGGGGAGAGACTGCCTCCCCCAAAGAAACTATTTTATGTCCTGAATGCCAGTACGCTTGTAAGTGTTCATTCAAGGGGGTCTGTTGCTTGCGTTCTTTTTAACATTAAAAGTATTGTATGCTTCTCTCCTTTCCTACATCGAAACCTGCCATTGTATTTGCCACGCAATTTATGGGCCTTGATACACTCACTGCCAGGTGAGTGCATCGATTTATATACTCATTCAACTTCCAGCGCTGAGAAAAAAACGTTACTACTCTATGTTGGTGTTGTATGTTTTTATTTTCCATGTACTGTTGTCTACTGCTCCCTCATCCTTGTGTACCCGTATGTATTGAGGAACCTAGCTGTTTCTTTCGAATGTTGAGCAGGTGACACAGTTTTTCTATTTACTTTTTAGGTCATTTTGTATTAACAATTTATATTTTTATTTTTGAAGATCCACCACTGGGTGGGGCTATTGTACTGGTTATATTTATAGGTGAACGCCCTCCTGTCCATCCTGTTTCCAAAATGTTAGGAAGTGTCTGCAGCAAAGATGCTACAAAAAAATGAAGGAAGCTGCTGGTGTGATTCAATCCAGATATAGGTTCTAGATCATAACCAAGCAAACTGTGTGTTGCAATAAGCGCACCCGCAATGCCATCTCAGTACTACGATCGGCTTTCCACACAATTCAGGAAAGAAGAACCGAATTCCGACTAAGAAGAGCAATATAGTCATGCTACTGTGCCCCATGGCCCAAGCCAGATTCCTCACAAGGAAAATAGCCGCTAGAAAAGTTCAGTCTTTGGCTAGAACGAGGTGATCACACCTCTATAGCTACAACACTAGTTGACTACAAAAAAAAAAGATGCCACAGGGGTAATCGAAATGGATAAAAACTCTGCCCATCTTGAACCACCCGTAATTATGGCTACGGAACCCGATGCAGATGGTCACGCTAAACTCAGGGAAGAAAAGATCGCCCGACGCATGGAAAAACGCCTGACCAAGTATTCAGAAGAAGAAAGACTGTGCTTGTCCTCCTCGAGCGAGGTTTACGCGTAAACCACTGGGATTACTTGCATCAGGCGGGACAAAGCAGTTGAATAAATAGGATTTATTCGGGCAGACATGATAAAATACTCAAATACAGGGTACATACATACCAACTGGGGAACTGGGGTGAGTCGCTAGCCTCGACTAGGTGCAGGGGCCTGCTTCAGGTAGGCTTACCCTGTCCACTCCACGTCCAGATACTCCATGGGGTACTATTTTCGGTATAGCTACCGTGCTCTCCCTACTGGAAGGGTCTCCAGTCTCTCAGAACTTGGCCACGTCTCTAGAACTTGTCGTCAGCCTGGCCGGACTTCTCCAGAACGTCCCTGCCGAATGCTCTGCTATTCTGAGCAGAGCACTTTTTAAAAGACCGCCACGCACTCCACGCACTTCACCGGACCAAGCCTTGGACTGTCTGGTACTCTGATCGGGCCGTTTCCTTACATAGCCCTCGCTGGCTATCTTTAACATGGAACAAGGAGTGGCGACCAATCAGAGCACGGATCCTACGGCAACAGCCACTCACAAGCCGGAGGCTCAGCCTGCTGCACCAATCGGAGGAGGGGGCGTGCTTAGGTGCTCAGGCCCTCCCCATGATGACAAGGATGCCAGCAAGCAAGAAATTTTAACTGGCCAATAGAAATCGTGTCTATGTGCTCCGTCTCGGCAACGGCTTCCCTTGGCCAGCCCCATACGGCTCGCTGGGTAGGCACCAAAGTCTGGAGGGAACAAAGTGTCTCACCCGCTGAGAGTATACAGATGGGAAAAAGCAGGCACCAGCAGCCACACAGGATCAACAAATATGGATTGCTAAAGAGAGCTGGTTCCCATACAAAAAGATTTAATGAATTCTACATAAAGATAACAACAACATTGTGGGGTACTAGACCCCCCACCAAAGACCTTGATAAAGAGCTAGCGCTCGAAACGCGTTGGTGGGGGGTCTAGTACCCCACAATGTTGTTGTTATCTTTTTGTAGAATTCATTAAATCTTTTTGTATGGGAACCAGCTCTCTTTAGCAATCCTTTTTTGTTGATCCTGTGTGGCTGCTGGTGCCTGCTTTTTCCCATCTGTATACTTCCAGGACCTATGAAAAAATGGATGCACACCCCCCTCAATTGGATGAAGACATATCTACAGTGATGACAAGGAGGACAAGCTGACTCTGAGTGAGTAATTACTTTACTTTAAGCATCTGGATATCATCTGGATACTCTCCATTCCGATATTTTATGCTGGTTCACATGTATGTGAGATCCCTTACTGCAGTGTTTGTGGGGACCCTAGTCCACTAGTCGGTTCATAATTGGAGCTTCATCAGCAGCTGTCACCCATTTTGTCTGGACTTATTCAGTCACTCAACCATAGGGGGGTTGCACCTCAGGATTCTTCTATCAAGTTATTTGTTTCAAAAAGGCTTTTGTTTGCAGCACCACACATTTGCTCTTTTACTTCACCCGCTGAGAGTCCATCTCCAAATCTGATCTTCCGCCCTTACCAGATGGCCCGACACCTACCCGCTCCCAGCCTCTGCCTTTGATCCGCATTCCTATGCAGACAACTCGGCTAATCTCATTACCGGGTCTGCCTCCATAGGAATGAATACAGTCACGGAATAAAACTTGGGGCCTAAAACTTGGTTTTAGAACTTGGTTTCTATTTCTTGATTTTGGAACTTGGTTTCTAAAACTTGCTGGCAGGGCAATACATTACATAGGGAATCACCTACATAGAAATACATACGCGTCCCAGCAATACATGCTTGTTTAGCGGGGACAATTACAGTTCTTCCAGTAATAGAGTCCAGAAACCTTTTACACATCTTTGGTCCCTTTTGCCCCTTAATATCCACTGTTATAAACACTTTCCCAAAATTACAGTTTTGTACCTAGTTCCTATCAAGGGTCAAAACACACATATTTCACCCAGCTTATGAGCTCACGTAGGCGGCCAGGGAAACATAGCTGTAAGGGGTTACAATCCACACACTTTATCGGCCATATGGGCTTGCGACCCTTTACACACGGTTTAGGGTTAGCCAGCCGGGCTTCACCTTATTTATGTCAGGCCGGCTACCCCTACCGTAAAAGTGGGTAAGGGGCTTTTCCCCCCCAGCCTTGGAGATAGGGACTGGGGTAGTAAGTAAGGTGTTTGTTTCTTTTATATCATTTTGTTTGCTGTGCAAACTGTCTCCTTGTGTGTACGTCTGCACCTGCCTCTTACAGGCACCTATTATCTTTCCTTTATCTCTGAATTAAGCTGTAGAGTCCATCATGTGTGGATGGTGCCGCTGTGCCACTAAACAGCCACGTGGTATACCGCTAGCGCATAATTTCTGTTTTTAGATAAGATAATGTTTTATTTCTGTAACCTCCCTTTGGGATTACCTGAGCCTTAAGGGGTTAGATGTGTGGGCTCACACAGAGAGAATACCCTTTTCCCCCATGGCCTCAGCAGAAGGTAAGCCCCACCCCCTTCTGCCTGGAGACAGTGACATCCTGCTAGATTATAAATAGTAAGGGGGAAGTTCTGGAAGGCAGTTCCCAGGAGGAGGTGAAGAGGGGTGATCTCACTGTGAATAGCTTATACATAGTTCCTATGTTTTGTATAGGGTAAGGAGTCCCTTTTATTGTTTTATAGTTAGGGAAAGTATGTAGAGTCCCTCCACGATGGTCTCATACTACTCCCAAGATACACAGAGAGACAGACTATGCCCAGGGGGGGCTCCACACGCCGCAGCCCCAGAACATGGTTGGACCAGCCCCACCGAAGGGTCCCTCGCTGGCTCTCACCCAGAAGACCACGTGATGACAGACCACCCTGAAGGGAGGAGGCTGATCACAGAGGGAGTAGTACCACGCCCATCAGTGGTCCCGTGGATATAGAGCGCTACCGAGCAGAGTGACTCTATAGTAGCAGAGAAGTGGTAAAATGTCAGCCCCGTCCGAGTGGGCCGAGATGGGGTCAGCCAGGGAAGCCATACAAACAGCGTAGGCAAAAGGACCCTCGTGTGTGTATATACAAGATGCAGTAGGTATACTAAACCTGAGACTGTGTATAAAAGACAACAAAACTGCGGTTTGAAAGAATAAAGATCCTGGCGTCCATGGCTGTGTACCAATGAACAGCCTGCACGACACCCGCACCCTGAATAAGGTAATGCATCCTGCGTTACCAATAATACAAACACTGATGTAATTTCCCTTACAGCCGGGCGGGGGGAGAGGGTTTCTAAGAGACGTGTGCAGAGGTATGCAAATGGAGACCGTTTAGGGGGAAATTAACCTATGGCTTTATTGAGCCTGTCCCATTAAACAGCACAACACACACAAATATAGAAAAACAACAAACACCGATCCCTTTGTAAGGGCTAGCTTACTTCCCCCAGTCCCTCTCTTACAAGACTGGGGGGGAAAGCCTCTTACCACCCCAAAGTCTCAGCGGTACCTTAAAGCAGGGGACCCTTCAGGTCAGTGGTGTCCAGGTGTCTTGGTGTGTTTGAGGGTCCAGCCTCTGGCAGGTTCCTGGGTCCTCTGCATCCAGAAAAAGAGGTCTGGGCCCTTTGTGTCTTGATGTCAATATACAGTCCTCCTGTATATTCAAGACCCTCTCCTCATGTCAGCACTGTTGTGTGCTGAGGAAAATCTCTCTCCTGTGTCTCACATGAGGCTTTTTCGCAGAGCTCTCATTAGTCCAGGTGGAGACTGGCTAATTGGGTGGCTGCAATTAACCAGCACCATGCTGGATTCAGAGCTCTGAGGCAGCTTTATCCAAACAGAGATAAGTCCCTGTTACAGGGTTACATTTCAAAATAAACATTAGTATTTTAGTACAAAAATAAATCATAAAATAAGTGTAATAAGTCTGGAATTCAATGTTAACATGTGAACATTTTTCAACACATTGAAGTTTTTTTTATTGTTATCACAGATTATGAATATGATCATAACTCAATACCGACCTTCCCTTGCGTACGGGAACCTTAAGATGGCGGCAAAAAAAACAAAAACCCAAACGTTTGTGGCAGGCAAGCAGCCTCGATGCTCACGTTGATAAAAATTGAAGCAAATAATGGATGTTTAATGTAAAAAATGTGATGATCTAAATATTTTTACCTAAATGTACAAATGGTTTGGTTTTAGTCGCGATATTTGACATTTCAAATAAAATGATTGGGGGGGGGGGCAGGTTTGAAGGGGGAGCGTGAAATTTTTATGTTTATCAAAATGAGTCGCGGGTTAGAAAAGTTTGAGAAACGCTGCTGGAAAGGAACGGCCCAGTCATGAGTTTCACCCCACCATACCCCTACTCTTCTCAGCGTGCATCAATGATCTTCCCACAACTTAGTCAAAAGCATGTGAATAGAGTACTTAAGTCACTGGAGCATGGCTGTTTAGCCATAAGGCTGTGTAACATCAAAAGCGTCACATCATAAGTGTACATCAAAAGTGTCTACAAGAGTTAATTTTGGAGTTGAAATTGGAGGAAGATCTGGACTCTGCATTACAACTTTGCCACTGTGAGACATTAACTTTTATCATCCGTGATTTATTTGTACACTTTTATCCTCCAGTACCTTGGAACTCTCTCCTGCTGCATCTCACTATGCCCTCCCTATTTCTTTTTCTGTTTACTGTTCACTCCTTTGTGAGCATTTCTGTTCTCTACAACCTCCCCACTGCACCATCATTTATACACCTCTTTCCCAACAACTTCTTTATCCCTCAATAAAAAACACCCACACAAATCCTCTATTCACACCCTCTATCTACTCCTTCCTGCTGCTGGGGATCTCCCTAAGCCTGAAGCCAGACATACACACCTGATCTCAATCATGCCTCCCTGCCACCTCTTCCCCTGTAAATGGGGTTAACCTTTTCATTTAACACTGACCTTCCTTAAATTTTACCCCACAAATAAAGCATCCCAACAGCCTGCACTCATGGCTAAGGTCCCACACTCAGTCACTCCTACCACTCATTGTGACCAAGTACTGCCATCTACAGCACTTACTTCCTCACCTGCTGTCTCTGTAAGTTTCCCATTAAACCTCTTAGATTGTAAGCTCTTCGGGGCAGGGATTTCCTTTCCTATTGTCTGATTTTGCTGCACTTATAGTATAATTATAATTCCCTGTACTGTATTTTTTGTGAAGCGCTGAGTACACTTTTGGCGCTATATAAATAAAGACATACAATACAATACAATACAGCTTGTAAGGGAGCTTCAATACACATGTATGCAGATGACACAATCCTATATGCACACAGCCATAGCCTCTCTGACCTTGAACACATAATTTAGTCTGACTTTTTGAGACTCGAAAACTGGATTTCTCAAAACAAACTGTTTTTAAACACTGACAAGACTGTAACAATGGTATTTGGGACCAAGACTAAATTTTTAAAGCTTCCAGTGACTGAGCTCCAGATCAGAACCAACGCTACCACTCCCCTAACTCCTGTTACTAGTTTTAAATACCTGGGCATATGGTTTGACTCCCACTTAACATTCGGGATGCACATTGATAGCCTGACATCCAAAACGTATGCCAAACTAGGTGTACTTTATAGGAACAAATCCTCCCTAAGCCTGCTGGTCAGAAAGCGTATTGCACAGCAGATGCTAATGCCAATTATCGACTATGGAGACATAGTATACGACTCTGCACCCCAAACCCACCGTAGCAAACTTGACACCCTCTACAATTCAATATGCCGTTTTGTTCTCCAATGCAACTACAACACACATTACTGCGAAATGCTCAAAGAACTAGATTGGTCATCACTTGAGTCTAGGCGCAAAGTTCATCTCTCCTATCTTGCCTTCACATACTTTCTGGGCAAACTACCCACCTATCTGAACAAGCTCCTCACCCCTACCACATGCAGCACGTATCATCTGAGATCTGACACCAAAAGACTGTACATGGTCCCAAGGCTCAACAGAGTATCCGGACGCTCCTCCTTCTCCTACTGTGCACCCCAAAACTAGAACAATCTACCGGAGACTCTCACAGCCGCCACCAGTTTAAGTTCTTTCAAAACTAAAGCTGTCTCACATTTTACTCTGTGAGGACAAACCGTGTTATCCAATAGTGCTTAAATCTACTTAGTTACAGAGTGAAAAATATATGAGGGTAATAAAAATATATATGAAATACCCAATTAATAGTGCTTAAATACGTGCCTAATTTAAATCAACTCAAATAGTGATTTAGTGCATATAATTAAATAAAATACAGACTTAATCCGATGCTGCTCTACCTTTGATGAGGATTGCTTTCTCAATCCACGAGTTTCGTAGGTGTCCAGAGAGATCAGGGAGCGCAAAGTCATGAAAATAAAAGAACATATACAAATAGTGCAATATGTCTTGAGCCTTGGTTTTAAAATAAATTCTCAATATCCCAATGAAATTTATACTCACAGATTTCTCTGTGTTAAGATGTATATAAAGGTTTCTGTACACTGCAATCTTTATGGGGTTGTCGCATATGGGGAACCGCTTATGGTAAAGATCCTCACAGCATATACCGGATGAAGAAAAGAAGAACAAACATAGTGCAAAATTGCAAGACACTTTTTATCTGCAGAAAAGGGTCAAATCGCACTCACGTGGTGTATGAATTATATGTGCAGATAGATCAAAATGATCAACACCAGCCGCGGATGTTGCAGAGTGGTCTCTCTGCTCAATGCTCACGGTACACTGGGACGTCCGCGTCTTTTGGCTCCCGCACTTCCGGGTTCAATCCCCGGATGTAGACCCTGGAGGCTGCTCGAGACAGGCAGATGATACTGTATGGAGCCTCCCCTTCGGTCACTGCTGGGCACTGGATACAAGATACAGGATACACTCTACGCGTTTTTCCTCCTTGGAGGTTTCATCAGGAGTCTCCTGATCCTGATGAAACCTCCAAGGAGGAGAAACGCGTAGAGTTTATCCTGTATTTCGTATCCAGTGCCCAGCAGTGACCGAAGGGGAGGCTCCATACAGTATCACATTTTAATCTGGTCTGTAACTGTTACATACGCCCATAATATATATTATCTTTAAGTATGCATGCAATGTCTTGTACAGTATATAATATATACCCTGTTCACTTATGTAACTATTTGTAACCATGTATTATTTGTAATTTAACTCTATGCCCAGGACATACTTGAAAATGAGAGGTAACTCTCAATGTATTACTTCGTGGTAAAACATTTTATAAATATATTAATAAAATATACTGCCACATTGTTCTGCTCTGGCCATCGTTTCAAGCTTGAACTATGAGAAGGAAAGATTCAGCGATAACAACACAATGTCCACATTGACAATCTTATCTTTGGGCTTCCGAATGGCTGTATATCCTGTTGTTTCTTAAAACCCCCACTGCTGCTCCTGATCATAGTTGGTTCATCGTTTCAAGCTTCCCATTTGTATTAGGAAGAGAGCACATACTGTAAGGTGTCGTCTATGCTGCCGATGACCGCGCGGAGGCGCGATCACATTGCCTTAAGGCATTGATAGCGCCCATAGACTGCACGGGCGCGCGACAGCAGGAGGGGGTGCGCGTTGCGCGAGGAATCAGTTGAAACTGATTTCTTAGCGCGATGGGCAGGTTACGCAAGCGGTTCGCCCAATGAGGGCGAACCAGCTCCTTGACATCACAGACACACCCCTAAACACCACCCCCCCAACCCCCAGAGCGTCTACCATGTCCAAAAAATGCACCGCTTCACGCAGGTGATGGACGCGCACGCTCAGCGCAGGGACGAAGGCTGTATGGATGCATCCTAAGGTTGTTACCAGGCTGTGCGATTGCTTTGGGCGTTTCACTAGTTATTATCTGCCCCTCCTTTTCTCCTCGCCTGGATTTCAATCTTCATTTGTTCTGTAATATCTGTATTTCATATGGGTGCCTCCCGCTTGCTAAACGATCTCTTCCTGCCGTTCCAAACTCTACGGCCCCTAGCGATGTCCCACAGCCCTCCTCCAAAAAGAGTCCAAGTGGATCTATACACTTGGAACATTAGCACCAAGAGGTCTGAATGAGGGGTACTTGTTTACCCCATTCATTTGATCCAGTAGCTAAGAGCATTTTTACCTTACTCTATGCCAAGGGAATATGGTTAACATTATGTAATACCCATACCCCCCTCCATCTCATATGTTCTGCCAATCTCTCTAAATCAGAGATATCCTCTCTTCATGACTATATACTTTTCCAGGCTTGGAAGATATAATTATCAGGGTGTCTCTGGAACCCTTAGTTTTCAATGAGTTCTTACCATTGAACCTATGACCAACACACTGTTATTACCAGTAGTCATAATAATATTGTGTAATAAAGACTATTTACTACCCTTGAATGTTCAGAGGGAGATATATGGTTTATTTCCCTCTGAGCAACCACACTGCATAAAAGAAAAAACACAAAAGCGCACCAAGATGAGAGATATATATTGTATTAGCAACAAATAAAAATAGTAGTAACTTACATATAAAATTTCTTTAATAATCCCCGATTCTGATGTCTATCACAGGAGTAGGGCATCACATAGGAAATAGAAGGGTAGTCTCAGTTCTGGGAGATCAGACCCGCGCGCTGGGGCTGTCTCCGTTCTCTCTCAAGGATGTCTTCTTTCTACCCCCTTTGTATCTAAAGCCCTCTCCCGCCTTAAACCTTTTTCATTGACTGCCCCTCACCTCTGGAATGCCCTTCCCCTCAGTACCCGACTAGCACCCTCTCTATCCACCTTTAAGACCCACCTTAAGACACACTTGCTTAAAGAAGCATATGAATAGGACTGTGGCTATTCTGAACACATGGCACATAAAGCTTGGCCCCCTGCAGATGCACTTACCAGAACTCCCTCCTACTGTCTCTGTACGTTCTCCCTACCTACCAATTAGACTGTAAGCTCCTCTGGGTAGGGACTCCTCTTCCTTAATGTTTAAAGCACTTATTCCCATGATCTGTTATTTATATTATCTGTTATTTATTTGATTACCACATGTATTACTACTGTGAAGCGCTATGTACATTAATGGCGCTATATAAATAAAGACATACAATACAATACAATACACCACCTCTGACCCAAAAGGTTACTATAGGACATTCCTTGTATGTGATACTAACCCCTAGATCCAAAGGGGGTTGATATTAACGCTGTGAATACATAGCTAGTATTACCTTTTCACAATTTGTCCTAAAAGAGATTGTACATACCTATACCTACGGTGTAAACATACTGATATACAGTTAGACACTGGCAAAGTATTACCGTATTACAAAGATCTGCCTGGTAACACTGCTGCACACTTCCTCAGTGCAAGGCTATGTGAGGCTATATCAGCTATTATACGGATGTGATAAAACCTATATCAGATATCTCAGCATCTGCAGAACTACCTGGAAACACCATTGCACATACTTTTTTAGTGCAAGGTTTATATGAGGTCATATCAGTTATTAATTGGTGTGTAAATCCTATACACCTTTCTTAATGGAGGATTCAGACTAGCCCAGATCAACTAAATACCTATACTGGTTGAATTGTGGTATTCTAAATATACTATAAACTAGATACCACACTAACCATGCCAGTAACCGTAAATCTAATCACCTGACATACACTGCAGTAGTGTATCAGTACGACTGCTGATTGGTTTACTATTCACCTTATCTTGCATATAAGCCAGAGAATTCCCTGGACGTCCTATCGGTTGACAGATCCTTCACAAGGACTGTCATTTAGTGTAATCTAGCAATGGTCTATTGATACACTTTGATTTACAGGATCCTGAGCCAAGCGGCTATCAGTCTTTAGATCCAACTTACCTTCAGTTCAATCTTTTAACACCGATTATTTTATCCATTGTTACATAATAAAGAATTATTTTAAATACTACATTCATCACCAGAGGGTGAGCTTGAGTGCTACACTTGGGTCCCTTTTCTTCTCACACTATCCCCTTTATATGTGTGGCAGTTTCTAACATATCCCCTCTCTCCCTTCTCCCCTCTAAGCTGCACATATTAACCCTTTATATATGTGACCGTTTCTCTCATACCCCCTCTCTCCCTTCTCCCCTCTAAGCTGCACATATTAACCCTTTATATATGTGACCGTTTCTATCATATTCCTTCTCCCATCTCTCCTCTAAGCTGCCCATATTAATCCTTTGTATACAGTATGTCACAGTTTATCCCATGATGGCTCCATAGCATATGTCAGCGGTGCGCAAACTGGGGGGCGCAAGATTATTCAGGGGGGGCACGGCGGTTGCAGGGGTCCAGCGCTCTTCCCCCAAGGCATTTAAATTAATGCCGGGGGATCGCGTGAGGCCTCTGCAACTTCACTTACCTTGTCTTCGGCGACGCGTCGCCATGGCAACGTGACATCACGTGACCCCGCGGCATCATTTGACGCCGGGAGCCGCAGAGGATGTAAGGGAGGGGGGGGAGGCGCGAGCAGGGAGGGAAGCGGGAGGGGGGGGGCGAGATCAGGGAGGGAAGCAGGAAGGGGGGCGCGAGCAGGGAGGGAAGCGGGAGGGGGGGCGAGCAGGAAAGATTGTGCAGCGCTGGCATATGTAATGTATTATTTGCTACCATTATTTTACTATTAAAACACTTTTATTGTTTGGATTTATTTTCTACTAGCTGATATACCCGGCGTTGCCCGGGATTTAATTTTCCCGCTTCCCCTCGCTTTCCGCTCCTCCCCCCTTCACAGCTGCGCCCCCCCCCCCCCCCCCACGTTCACATGTCCGATTTCCCCCCCTTTCACATCTCCAATTCCCCCCCACCCCCGCCTTCATAGCTCAGCGGCGGCGGGTCACTAAGGGTGGCGGCCGGGATTCCCCCCCCCCCCCCCCCTTTACAGCCGGCGGCTCCCTGGGTGGGCAGGAGGGTTGTAATCCCCCCCCTCCCCTTCAGAGCTTAGCAGCGGTGGGTTACCTTTGGTTAGTGGTTTCCTCCCACCCCCCACTTCAGAGCTCAGCAGCAGTGGCTCACTGGAGGGCGGGAGGGTTGTGATTCCCCCCTTTTTAGCGCACAACTTTAACGTAACTGTTTTCTTATTGTCATACAGAAAAAAAGATTACAATGCAACATGTTTATTTTTATATTTTCCACAAAAGACAGGTGACTGAGTGGCTGACAGTGAGTGGGTGACAGTGACTTGACAGGGGGGGAGGGAGGTGGGTGAAGGGGGGGAGGGAGGCGGGTGAAAGGGGGGGGGAGAGGTGGGTACCAAAATCGTAGCATAACTATAATTATAATATAGACGCAGACAGATAAAAAGGGTTTTGTAATAAAAAAAAGAGCGTACGGTAAAAGTGATACCTTGAATTGTTAAGTGATGTTTAAAAAGAGTGCAAACTTTTGGGATCAATTAGGTCCTAGCACGAGATCACTGAATATCCAGTACAGCTGATATAGCACAGTCGTGCTATAATAAAAAATCAGGCCCTATTGCACTATAATATTGGGAGCAGTCTGACTGGTATTCACTGGTATTCAGCAGGTTATGTGAGCGTTAATCTGGGTCAACCCTGGGTTAACGCTCACATAACCTGCTGAATACCAGTGAATACCAGTCAGACTGCACCCAATATTACAGTGCAAGAAAGCCTTACAGAGCACAGCAGTGATAGAAAAGAAAGTGATCTGCGCTCATATAATCGTGATAATTGTGCTCTTAGTGATTATATATATATTTATGCGATTAATAAACAAGGATAACCTGTTAACAAAATTGAGGTGATGCTGCTGCCTCGTGGTGTGGCTCCACAAACCGAACCAGTGCAAAAACAGAGAAAGAGACAGCGCAAAAAACCTCATTGTGTAGTGTATAAACAAAATTGTATTAGTTATCAGGTGCGTATCGCACGTACATCAATATAGTAACAATTGGGCAAGACATGTTAGGGACATGTTACCACTCTGTGCTCAGAAGTCCTAGAGTAGGAGTCACAAGGATCAGCTCTCCTCCCGCAGGTTCCGTGGAATCAGTGCAGACCTCTTTTAGATCAACCCAAGACCGCTATTATGCAAGATGCAGACGCAGTAACCACCGCCACGAAAGGAGTAACCTCTCCGGTTTTGGCCGCCACGAAGGGAAAGTCTCTCTGCCGGTTCCTCTATCCTCGATCACGAGACACACGCCAGTGACGTCATCAAGCGGCGTCAGCCTGAGACCCGAGTCGCGTGCGGATGAGTCACTGTTTGGGAGGTTAATGTCCCGAACCACAGAGTGGTATAAAATAGACAAATAGCAATAAAAAACCTCATTTGGTGTAGGGAGAACGCGCCCTCATTCAATCCAACGCGTTTCGTGTATTAAACACTTCGTCAGGGAATGGAGGAGGTAATGAAAAGGGCGCTTGATATACCCACAGACCTCTTGTGATTGGCTGTTGAGAAAAATCCAGCCTCTCACATTGAAGGTATAACATACAGTCTGAATAACAAATAACTCTAAATAAAAATAAACATTTACATTACACAATTATTTATTCAAAGTATTAAATAAAGACATATTTAAGATGATGCTAAAAGATAAAAAAACATGTACTGTATTAGTCATAAAATATAAAAACGGGATCGATTATCAAAAAACTAATCTTGGATAGGCTTATGATAAAAGAAAAGGATAAGGATTAATCAGGAGAGAATTCCTATATTAGATGTAAAGGAATGGTTTTCATGCATATTAAAATTCATATTAAATTTCAATAAAAAGACCATACATCAAGTTCTTCATTTAATCCCAAAGGAGACAGAGTTTGCATCTTGTAAATCCACAAACTCTCTTGTTTAGGGAGCATCTTATCTCTACCACCACCGCGTCTCCCAATATTAACAGTTTGGATACCTATATATTTCAGGAGACTAGAGTCGCAGTTATGTTTATTTTTAAAATGTCTAGAAACACTATGGTGTTCCAAGCCTAATCTGATATTTCTTGCGTGCTCTAGAATCCGAATTCTGAGATATCTCTTAGTGCGTCCAACATATTGGTACCCGCACGGACACTGAAGTAGATAGACTACATAGGTAGATTTACAGGATATACAATCCTTAACCGTAAAACATTCTTTTGTGGTGTTTGAAACAAATTGTTTACGGTCTATGTGGAGCATTTTACAAGCTTTACATTTACCGCAGCTAAAATTACCATTTGGTCTTTTTGGTAACCAAGTTGTCCCTGATATAGGGTCAATAGGAGGCCCAATATCACTGGGTGCCAGATAGTGTTTCAAATTTGTGGCTCTGCGGTAAATGAAGCTAGGTGTAGACTGTAGAGAAGAGCCAAGGACAGGATCATTACATAAGATTTTCCAATTATCACTAATAATTTTCTGAATATGTCTACTTACTGAGTTATATTCTGTAATGAACGGGACTTTGATTTTTTTATCAGTAGTACTGTCCTCTATAGTTCTTTTGGAGTTCTTCTGTGTTAAAAGCAACTCCCTGTCCATATTATAAACCTTCACTAATGATTTAGTGAGGAGGGCCCTATCGTATCCTCGATCAATGAATTTGTCGAACAAAAGTGCTGATTGGCTTTCAAAGTCAGACAGTAAGCTGCAGTTGCGTCTTATACGCATAAATTGACTCTGAGGAATATTGTCAATCCAGGACCTTTTATGGTTGCTGGAAGACAGTAAAAAACTATTGGAATCCACTTTTTTTTTTAAATGTTTTGGTATTAATGTTCAAACCTGTTCTAGACTCCAAATGGAGATCTAGAAAGTGAATTTCACTTGCATCAGTTTCAGCAGTAAATCTGAAATTAAAAGTGTTTGTATTGAAGTGTAGTTTGAATAAATCTAGGGTGCACTCGTCACCTTCCCAAATACACAAAATATCGTCAATATATCTTTTCCAGACAATAGGTTGGAGAATGGATTGTTTTGCCAAATATATTGGTCTTCCCATATTCCCATGTAAATGTTGGCGTAGCTAGGGGCAAAGCGTGTCCCCATAGCCGTACCACATAGCTGGACATAATATTGGTTCATAAAAAGAAAATAATTATGTGATAATATAAATTTTATAGCATTGACGACAAACTCACAATTTAGTGGATGTACGTCAGAATCCTGCATTAGGGTCTCACTAACAGCTTCTACACCCTTATCATGGGGAATATAGGTGTATAACGACTGAACGTCGAAAGTTGCCCATCTATAGGTGTCTTGCCATTTAATTGTTTTAACTAAGTTTAAAACGGCCGTAGTGTCTTTTATATATGATGGTAACACTTTTACATACTTCTGTAAAAAAAGTCTACATATTGAGACAAATTGGCTGTCAGTGAGCTAATACCTGAAATAATCAGCCTACCTGGTGGATCAGTCAATGATTTGTGTATTTTTGGAAGGTGATAATACACTGGAGTTTTAGGGAATTGTACATATAAAAACTGAAATTCAGCTTTAGTGATTACCGTGGATTCAACAGCTTCCTCAAGGAGATCTTTCAGTTCCTGAAGGAAGTTGTTCGTAGGATCCAGAGGGAGCTTACCATAATAGATGGGATCATTTAGTATACGAAATGCCTCATTCTCATAATCCCTTCTGTTCTGGAGCACTACCCCTCCCCCTTTGTCTGCTTGTCTTATGATTAATTCATTGTTATCTTGTAATTCTTTTAAAGCTAAATGCTCATCGTACTTCAGATTGTGTTGAATGTCTGTTACTTTAAAGTTCTTAACTAATGTAATGAACTCGTTGTTGACTACATTAAAAAATGAATCTATAAAACTGCCTTTGCTATTGGCAGGATAAAATCTGGATGGTGGTTTAAAATGTGTGTGTTGGCAAAGCATATCATTAACCTCCTCATCTACAAGATCTTGATCTACCTCTACTGTAGAATGATCTATACATATTTCTTTTTTGAGAAAATGTCTTTTCAAAGTGAGGTTTCTCGTGAATTTATGTAAATCAGAGAACAGTTGGAAGCCATTCGGGCCACTCGACTTTGAAAATTTTAAGCCTTTATTAAGGACTTGTTTTTGACAAGAGGATAGGGTAAATGAGGATAAATTGAAAATGCCATCCATTCCTTCATTATTAGGAACTAATTGGACTCCCTTCTTTGTTTGGGATTTCCGCCCTCCCCTTGTCCCTCTTCGGGTGAATGATGTCTTTTTTGTGATTTTGGTGTTTCTTGACGCCTTTTCTCTTTATCTCTCTCCGGTTTTCCCTTTTCTGTTGGACCCAAATAACGTGATTTGAGTGCCTCCAGAAAAAGGGAACGCTGTGGAGATTGGCGTTCAGAATCCATTCTGGGGGGTGTATTAGCTCGTTCATAATGTTCTTGATGTTTCTCTCTGTTGTGAGAATCTCTATATTGAGTCTCTTTATGGGGATGCTCTGTTCTATTATTGGAGCTATCTCTCCTTTTGTTCGTATAATGATTATCCTGATTCTTTTTGGGATGATGTTTATAAGGTTTCTGATATTCCTTATGTCGCTCACCCTGATCTTTATTCCCTTCAGTACGGTAACTGCCATACCTTTGTTTTTTCTGATATCCATTCTGATTTTTTGAGGGTTTTTTTTTACCAGTATTAGTGACACCTTTTTCTTTTTCAAATCTATTCCAATCTTTTTGTCTACCGTTATCATAATCGTATTTATCGCAATAGAATTTCTTTTGTTTATTCAACATAATTTCCTCCGTAACTGATTCTAAGTTCATTTTGAGTTCGCATTCTAATTTTGAACAGTCATTATTAAGTATTAAAGGTTCTAAGATTAAATTTTTTTTGCAAATATCTTTTTCTAATTCGGAGATAGTTTTACTACGCTCGTATATAATTAACCTCATCAAATCTCTAGAGCAAGCATGTCAAACTCGCGGCACACGGGCCGCATGCGGCCCACAACAAACATATTTGCGGCCCAGCTCGCCAATATTTAACTTGCGCTGCGCGCGCTTTCTCCAAAGGAAAAAAAAAAAAACCTCCCCCTCTCCCGATTGGCTGGCGCGTGTTGGCACGCTGCCAGAATTTTTTTGGCTCTATCCTAGCTTGCATAGTGAGGCCCGCCTCTTCCTGCTGCATGGAGCAAGTCAGGTGACTACTGCCTGCCTTGCTTCCCCCTTGCCCTCCTGCTCCGATTTCCTCCCCTGTTCCGATTTCCCGTGTGTGTGTGTCTTTCTGAGTGTATGTCTGTCTGTGTGTGTGTCTTTCTGAGTGTATGTCTGTGTGTGTGTGTGTCTGTGTGTGTCTGAATGTGTGTCTGAATGTGTGTCTGAATGTGTGTCTGAATGTGTGTCTGAATGTGTGTCTGAATGTGTGTCTGAGTGTGTGTGTGTCGTGTGTATGTGTCTGAGTGTGTATGTGTCTGAGTGTGTATGTGTCTGAGTGTGTATGTGTCTGAGTGTGTATGTGTCTGTGTGTGTGTCTGTGTGTGTGTCTGTGTGTGTGTCTGTGTGTGTGTCTGTGTGTGTCTGTGTGTCTTGAGTGTGTGTGTGTGTGTGTGTGTGTGTGAGAGTGTGTGTCTGAGAGAGTGAGAGTGTGTCTGAGAGAGTGAGAGTATGTCTGAGAGAGTGAGAGTGTCTGAGAGAGAGAGTGTCTGAGACAGAGAGAGTGTCTGAGAGAGAGAGCATCTGAGAGAGAGAGAGAGTGTCTGAGAGAGAGAGAGAGAGTGTCTGAGAGAGAGAGAGAGAGAGTGTCTGAGAGAGAGAGAGTGTGTCTGAGAGAGAGTGTGTGCCTGAGAGAGAGAGAGTGTGTGTCTGAGAGAGAGAGTGTGTCAGAGAGAGAGAGAGAGTGTGTCTGAGAGAGAGTGTGTCTGAGAGAGAGAGTGTGTCTGAGAGAGAGTGTGTCTGAGAGAAAGAGAGTGTGTCAGAGAGAGAGAGAGTGTGTCAGAGAGAGAGAGAGAGAGTGTCTGAGAGAGAGAGAGAGAGTGTCTGAGAGAGAGTGTCTGAGAAAGAGAGTGTCTGAGAGAGAGAGTGTCTGAGAGAGAGAGAGTGTGTGTCTGAGACAGTGTGTGTGTGTGTCTGAGAGAGAGTGTGTGTATCTGAGAGTGTGTGTGTGTGTGTGTCTGAGAGAGTGTGTGTCAGAGAGAGTGTGTATCTGAGAGAGTGTGTGTGTGTGTCTGAGAAAGTGTGTGTGTGTGTCTGAGAGAGTGTGTGTGTGTCTCTGAGAGAGTGTGTGTGTGTGTCTGAGAGAGTGTGTGTGTGTGTGTCAGAGAGAGAGTGTGTGTGTCAGAGAGAGAGTGTGTGTGTCAGAGAGAGAGTGTGTGTGTCTGAGAGAGAGAGTGTGTGTGTCTGAGAGAGAGAGTGTGTGTGTATGTGTGTGTCTGAGAGTGTGTGTGTGTGTGTGTGTGTGTGTGTGTGTGTGTGTGTGTGTGTGTGTGTGTGTGTGTGTGTGTGTGTGTGTGTGTGTGTGTGTGTGTGTGTGTGTGTGTGTGTCTGTGTGTGTGTGTCTGAGAGAGTGTGTGTGTGTGTCTGAGAGTGTGTGTGTGTGTGTGTGTGTGTGTGTGTGTGTGTGTGTGTGTGTGTGTGTGTGTCTGAGAGAGTGTGTGTGTGTGTGTGTGTCTGAGAGAGAGAGAGTCGGAGAGGGGGAGAGAGTCAGGGAGAGGGAGAGTGGGTCAGAGAGAGGGAGAGTGGGTCAGGGAGAGGGAGAGTGGGTCAGGGAGAGGGAGAGTGGGTCAGGGAGAGGGAGAGTGGGTCAGGGAGAGGGAGAGTGGGTCAGGGAGAGGGGTCAGGGAGAGGGAGAGAGGGTCAGAGAGAGGGTCAGGGAGAGTGGGTCAGGGAGAGGGAGAGTGGGTCAGGGAGAGAGTGAGAGTCAGAGAGAGTGAGAGTCAGAGAGAGAGTCAGAGATGCCAAGTGTCAGGAAGAAAACATTAATTTTATCTTTCTTTTTTTTTATACTGTGCTTTTCGAAATAAACCTACGTTTCTATGAAAATTGAAGTTTTTGTTTTTTTGCGGCCCACCTAAACTTAAACCTTGTTTATTTGGCCCGTGTTAGCCTTTGAGTTTGACATGCTTGCTCTAGAGCATTCCACTAGGATCCTGTCCCACTCTTTCATGAAGTGGACATTGACTCTCCCAAAAGTGGGATTTTTTTGGAAACGTAACCCACGTGGGACCCTATCACAATCCAAATATCTTTGGAGGGTATTACGTTCCAACCATAGTTTGCTTTCAACCAACAATAGATTCTCTAATTGTTTAAAATGGGCTTCAATAGATACTTCAGATACATTATCATCATCAAAGACCTTGTTTTCATCTTTAAACATAGAGTTTAAAAGTGCTGCTCTTTTTGCTCTGCAACTGGACAAAGTCCATGCCATGGTTAAAAGCTGTAGTGCAATACAACAAAAATACAATTAATGTGCCGCAGTCGTGAGCTAAGGGAGAACGTGATAGAAAAGAAAAGTGATCTGCGCTCATATAATCGTGATAATTGTGCTCCTAGTGAATAATTATATATATATTTATGTGATTAATAAACAAGGATAACCTGTTAACAAAATTGAGGTGATGCTGCTGCCTCGTGGTGTAGCTCCACAAACCGAACCAGTGCAAAAACAGAAAAAGAGACAGCGCAAAAAACCTCATTGTGTAGTGTATAAACAAAATTGTATTAGTTATCAGGTGAGTATCGCACATACATCAATATATATATATATATATATATATATATATATATATATATATATATATATAATATATATATATATATCCGCTGTAGGATTACCACAGCACAGCAATCTCCTGCATCCTATTGACGTCATCGTCAGGTGACGAGAGGGGGAGAAACAGCGCGAAGATTTGATTCTTGGACTCGATCAGCTGAATTGTGGCGTCCCAGCGTGGAGGCAGAGACGCCGCCTGTCACGGGAGACCTGAACATTTAACACCGAAACCTTCTGGGTTTACTATCATTAAGTGATAGAAATATGCAAAGAATGCAAACAGTGGGTGGCGCAGTGATTGTGAATATATATAATATAAAGTGAAAAAAACACAAATAAGTGATAAGTGAAAAGAATGCAGCTCAAAAAAAACCTTTAGTGGATGATCTGTGATTTCCACTTCTTGTTGCAACAGTAGCTGCTAGTAGCAATTCCCTACCTGCTACGCCACAGGATTGGTGTGATGTAACAGACTCTATAAATAAACTTAACATCTACAACTCAGTGCTGTGGACTGCACTGTGCACTTTGTTAAGTTTGTTTTTAGAGTATGTGACACAAACTCTGTGGCGTAGCAGGTAGGGAATTGCTACGAGCATATGAAAGGTCCTGGGTTCGATTCCTGCATGTGTATTATATAAAATGTATTTATGTTCAATTCCCCCATGGTGTAGGGGTGTGTGTTTGTGTCCGTTAGCAATAAAGCATTGAATGTTAAAAAAAAAAAGATGTTTTTAAATTGGGAGCCACGCTCACACAGCGTTATAAGCGATTCCGATCCGCGTTGTAGTGGATCGCGCTATAACGGGGTTGAGCTGTATGTGTTCAAGGTCGGTGAGGCTAGAGCTGTGTGCATATAAGATTGTGTCATCTGCATACATGTGTATTGAAGCTCCCTTACAAGCTGTAGAAAGATAATTGATGAACACCGAGAAGAGTAGGGGCCCCAGAACAGAGCCTTGCGGGACACCACAGGTGATATCCACTGGGTTGGAGTTAGAGCCAGAGATGGACACATGTTGGGATGTACCTGATAGGCACGAATGAAACCAGTTTAAAGCATGCTTCCCTATTCCAGAGCTCTGGAGTTTGTTAAGCAGGATAGCATGATCAACAGTATCAAAAGCCTTTCCAAAATCTAGGAATACTGCACCATTGAGTTGTCCCCGTTCAATTCCACACTGGATTTCATTGCAAACGTTTAGCAGGGTAGTTACGGTGGAGTGTGTGAAGAAAAATAGGAGTAAGCACTGCAAGAAAAAATCCGGACTGGAGGCGGGTTTCTTGCAGTGCTTACTCCTATTTTTCTTCAAATTCTCTACATATTGTGGGAGCGATGCACGTCCTTAGGAACGGATTCTATCAAGACTCATTAGCAACCCATCAAGACCAGTGAGTACATTCCTTTTATTCATTATTGCTGGGACGTGGCCAGTGTGTGACAGGACATTGTGCAGTTGCAGGAGGATTGCATAGGAGGAGGGTAAGGGATGCAGCTCATCAGGGGGGTGCTTCATATCAGCATTTATCTCCTTCCCCTGTTCCCCCCTCCTCCATCCCCTATTCACGCTGCCACCTGTTTGGATACATCACTTTCATAGTGCCACGGTACAGCTGCTCATGGAATACTATATTATCCGTTCCATCTTTCATTGATTACTTATCATACACATTTGATCACATTATACGGAGCAGTGTTAGTAGCACCCCGGGGGATTTCATCCCCATCTGTTTATACTATTTACGGTGGAGTGTTTGGGGCGAAAGCCAGATTGGAATTGACTAGGGAAATTTGGCTTGGTATAGTAATCGCTTAATTGGGAGTGAACACATTTTTTCATGACTTTGGATAGTATTGGGAGAAGAGAGGTTGGCCTGTAGTTTGAGACAGTGTTTTTGTCCCCATTTTTGAAGATTGGGACAACTCTGACAGCTTTCCAGGTCTTAGGGCTATGGCCTTCTTACGCGTTTCGACAAAGTAACTCTATTTCGAAACGCGTAGGAAGGCGTGTTCCAGTGTCAATTGATTGTTTTTACGGACATTTGTTCACTACAAGTGAAGATCTCTGCGGACACCACACACCAGCCCTTTCCGTTAGGAGACGCGACGGAACCTCGGTGACGTCATCAGAGGTCTGCCGCGAGTCGGATACATGCATCCAGTGAGCATCAGAGCTGCTAAGGATTAAAGTGGATATTCCCTCCTTACCTGACGATCTGCACTTCAGCTGAGGTTGCAAAGACGGCTCCCTGTGAGAGAGAGAGACCTACCTCTTCGATCTGCTGACCATTGTGTGCTGTGTCGGTGTGCCGATGTGGTAACATGTCCATAACATGCCATGCTTTATATGATATAAATTGATGTATGTGAGATACTCACCTGCTGTCCAAATATTAATATATATATTTTAATTACTACACCATGAGGTTTTGCGCTGTTTTTTCTTTTGTTTTCATCTCCTGTGGGACACCCGCATTTCCAGCCTCCTGTGGGACACCCGGATTTCCAGCCTCCTGTGGGACACCCGGATTTCCAGCCTCCTGTGGGACACCCGGATTTGCAGCCTCCTGTGGGACACCCGGATTTCCAGCCTCCTGTGGGACACACGGATTTCCAACGTCACATGGGTCACACAGATTTCCAGCGTCAAATGGGTCACACAGATTTCCAGCGTCCCCAGGGTTTTCACCACTCTGGGTTTGACCTGGAGACTACGGGTTTTGGCCATGTATCTCCGGGCTACAGGTTTACCTTGTAAACCTCTGGGTGACGGCATCCTCCGGGCATCTCCCCCCTGCAACTGCTGTCAATATGGCTGTGTGGCATCAAATGGCGCCCGTTGCCATGACAATAGGAAGCTACGTAACGTCACATCATGCAGCACCGCATTGCCATGACAACGTAACGACACATGACGCATCAGCGCCATAAGGCGTCCTGTTGTCATGGCGACTTGACACCGCGTGATGTCCCGTTGTCATGGCAACGCGGCACCAAATTGCAAGCGGGAGATGCCAGGAGGATGCCTAAAGGTGAGCTAAATGTCAAAATGTTATCTCCGGGATAGCCTGCGGTAGAAGGTGGCAACACCCGGATTTCCAGCCTCCCGTGGCTCAACCGGATTTCCAGACTCATGTAGGACAGACGGATTTTCAGCCTCATGTAGGACAGCCGGATTTCCAACCTCATGCAGGACAGCCGGATTTACGGCCTCATGTAGGACAGCCGGATTTCCAGCCTCATGCAGGACAGCCGGATTTCCAGCCTCATGTAGGACAGCCGGATTTCCAGCCTCATGCAGGACAGCCGGATTTACGGCCTCATGTAGGACAGCCGGATTTCCAGCCTCATGTAGGACAGACGGATTTCCAGCCTCATGTAGGACAGCCGGATTTCCGGCCTCATGTAGGACAGCCGGATTTCCAGCCTCATGTAGGACAGCCGGATTTCCAGCCTCATGTAGGAAAGCCGGATTTCCAGCCTCATGTAGGACAGCCGGATTTCCAGCCTCATGTAGGACAGCCGGATTTCCGGCCTCATGTAGGAAAGCCGGATTTACGGCCTCATGTAGGACAGCCGGATTTCCAGCCTCATGTAGGACAGCCGGATTTCCAGCCTCGTGTAGGACAGCAGGATTTCCAGCCTCATGCAGGACAGCCGGATTTACGGCCTCATGTAGGACAGCCGGATTTCCGGCCTCATGTAGAACAGCAGGATTTCCGGCCTCATGTAGGACAGCCGGATTTACGGCCTCATGTAGGACAGCCGGATTTCCAGCCTCATGTAGGACAGCCAGATTTTCAGCCTCATGTAGGACAGCCGGATTTTCAACCTCATGTAGGAAAGCCGGATTTCCGGCCTCATGTAGGACAGCCGGATTTCCAGCCTCATGTAGGACAGCAGGATTTCCAGCCTCATGCAGGACAGCCGGATTTCCAGCCTCATGCAGGACAGCCGGATTTCCAGCCTCATGCAGGACAGCCGGATTTCCGGCCTCATGTAGGACAGCTGGATTTCCGGCCTCATGTAGGACAGCAGGATTTCCAGCCTCATGCAGGACAGCCGGATTTACGGCCTCATGTAGGACAGCCGGACTTCCGGCCTCATGTAGGACAGCCAGATTTCCAGCCTCATGTAGGACAGCCGGATTTACGGCCTCATGCAGGACAGCCGGATTTCCAGCCTCATGTAGGACAGCCGGATTTACGGCCTCATGTAGGACTGCCGGATTTCCAGCCTCATGTAGGACAGCCGGATTTACGGCCTCATGCAGGACAGCCGGATTTACGGCCTCATGTAGGACAGCCGGATTTCCAGCCTCATGTAGAACAGCCGGATTTCCAGCCTCATGTAGGACAGCCGGATTTCCAGCCTCATGCAGGACAGCCGGATGTCCAGCCTCATGTAGGACAGACGGATTTACGGCCTCATGCAGGACAGCCGGATTTACGGCCTCATGTAGGACAGCCGGATTTCCAGCCTCATGTAGAACAGCCGGATTTCCAGCCTCATGTAGGACAGCCGGATTTCCAGCCTCATGTAGGACAGCCGGATTTCCGGCCTCATGTAGGACAGCCGGATTTCCAGCCTCATGCAGGACAGCCGGATGTCCAGCCTCATGTAGGACAGCAGGATTTCCGGCCTCATGTAGGACAGCCGGATTTCCAGCCTCATGTAGGACAGCAGGATTTCCAGCCTCATGTAGGACAGCAGGATTTCCGGCCTCATGTAGGACAGCCGGATTTCCAGCCTCATGTAGGACAGCCGGATTTCCAGCCTCATGTAGGACAGCCGGATTTCCGGCCTCATGTAGAACAGCCGGATTTCCGGCCTCATGTAGAACAGCCGGATTTCCGGCCTCATGTAGGACAGCCGGATTTCCAGCCTCATGTAGGACAGCCGGATTTCCGGCCTCATGTAGAACAGCCGGATTTCCGGCCTCATGTAGAACAGCCGGATTTCCGGCCTCATGTAGGACAGCCGGATTTCCGGCCTCATGTAGGACAGCCGGATTTCCAGCCTCATGCAGGACAGCAGGATTTCCAGCCTCATGTAGGACAGCCGGATTTCCAGCCTCATGTAGGAAAGCCGGATTTCCAGCCTCATGTAGAACAGCCGGATTTCCGGCCTCATGTAGGACAGCAGGATTTCCAGCCTCATGTAGGACAGCCGGATTTCCAGCCTCATGTAGGACAGCAGGATTTCCAGCCTCATGCAGGACAGCCGGATTTCCGGCCTCATGTAGGACAGCCGGATTTCCAGCCTCATGCAGGACAGCCGGATTTCCGGCCTCATGTAGGAAAGCCGGATTTCCGGCCTCATGTAGGACAGACGGATTTCCGGCCTCATGTAGGACAGCAGGATTTCCGGCCTCATGCAGGACAGCCGGATTTCCAGCCTCATGTAGGACAACCGGATTTCCGGCCTCATGTAGGACAGCCGGATTTCCAGCCTCATGCAGGACAGCCGGATTTCCAGCCTCATGTAGGACAGCCGGATTTCCAGCCTCATGTAGGACAGACGGATTTCCAGCCTCATGTAGAACAGCCGGATTTCCGGCCTCATGTAGGACAGCCGGATTTCCAGCCTCATGCAGGACAGCCGGATTTCCAGCCTCATGTAGGACAGACGGATTTCCGGCCTCATGTAGGACAGCCGGATTTCCGGCCTCATGTAGGACAGCAGGATTTCCAGCCTCATGTAGGACAGCCGGATTTCCGGCCTCATGTAGGACAGCCGGATTTCCAGCCTCATGTAGGAAAGCCGGATTTCCAGCCTCATGTAGAACAGCCGGATTTCCAGCCTCATGCAGGACAGCCGGATTTCCGGCCTCATGTAGGAAAGCCGGATTTCCGGCCTCATGTAGGACAGCCGGATTTCCAGCCTCATGCAGGACAGCTGGATTTCCAGCCTCATGTAGAACAGCCGGATTTCCGGCCTCATGTAGAACAGCCGGATTTCCGGCCTCATGTAGGACAGCCGGATTTCCGGCCTCATGTAGGACAGCCGGATTTCCAGCCTCATGTAGGAAAGCCGGATTTCCGGCCTCATGTAGAACAGCCGGATTTCCAGCCTCATGCAGGACAGCCGGATTTCCAGCCTCATGTAGGACAGCCGGATTTCCAGCCTCATGCAGGACAGCCGGATTTACGGCCTCATGTAGGACAGCCGGATTTCCAGCCTCATGTAGGACAGACGGATTTCCAGCCTCATGTAGGACAGCCGGATTTCCGGCCTCATGTAGGACAGCCGGATTTCCAGCCTCATGTAGGACAGCCGGATTTCCAGCCTCATGTAGGAAAGCCGGATTTCCAGCCTCATGTAGGACAGCCGGATTTCCAGCCTCATGTAGGACAGCCGGATTTCCGGCCTCATGTAGGAAAGCCGGATTTACGGCCTCATGTAGGACAGCCGGATTTCCAGCCTCATGTAGGACAGCCGGATTTCCAGCCTCATGTAGGACAGCAGGATTTCCAGCCTCATGCAGGACAGCCGGATTTACGGCCTCATGTAGGACAGCCGGATTTCCGGCCTCATGTAGAACAGCAGGATTTCCGGCCTCATGTAGGACAGCCGGATTTACGGCCTCATGTAGGACAGCCGGATTTCCAGCCTCATGTAGGACAGCCAGATTTTCAGCCTCATGTAGGACAGCCGGATTTCCAACCTCATGTAGGAAAGCCGGATTTCCGGCCTCATGTAGGACAGCCGGATTTCCAGCCTCATGTAGGACAGCAGGATTTCCAGCCTCATGCAGGACAGCCGGATTTCCAGCCTCATGCAGGACAGCCGGATTTCCAGCCTCATGCAGGACAGCCGGATTTCCGGCCTCATGTAGGACAGCTGGATTTCCGGCCTCATGCAGGACAGCCGGATTTACGGCCTCATGTAGGACAGCCGGATTTCCGGCCTCATGTAGGACAGCCAGATTTCCGGCCTCATGTAGGACAGCCGGATTTACGGCCTCATGCAGGACAGCCGGATTTCCGGCCTCATGTAGGACAGCCGGATTTACGGCCTGATGTAGGACAGCCGGATTTCCAGCCTCATGTAGGACAGCCGGATTTCCAGCCTCATGTAGGACAGCCGGATTTCCGGCCTCATGTAGAACAGCCGGATTTCCGGCCTCATGTAGAACAGCCGGATTTCCGGCCTCATGTAGGACAGCCGGATTTCCAGCCTCATGTAGGACAGCCGGATTTCCGGCCTCATGTAGAACAGCCGGATTTCCGGCCTCATGTAGAACAGCCGGATTTCCGGCCTCATGTAGGACAGCCGGATTTCCGGCCTCATGCAGGACAGCAGGATTTCCAGCCTCATGTAGGACAGCCGGATTTCCAGCCTCATGTAGGAAAGCCGGATTTCCAGCCTCATGTAGAACAGCCGGATTTCCGGCCTCATGTAGGACAGCAGGATTTCCAGCCTCATGTAGGACAGCCGGATTTCCAGCCTCATGTAGGACAGCAGGATTTCCAGCCTCATGCAGGACAGCCGGATTTCCGGCCTCATGTAGGACAGCCGAATTTCCAGCCTCATGTAGGACAGACGGATTTCCGGCCTCATGTAGGACAGCAGGATTTCCGGCCTCATGCAGGACAGCCGGATTTCCGGCCTCATGTAGGACAGCCGGATTTCCGGCCTCATGCAGGACAGCCGGATTTCCAGCCTCATGTAGGACAGCCGGATTTCCAGCCTCATGTAGGACAGACGGATTTCCAGCCTCATGTAGAACAGCCGGATTTCCGGCCTCATGTAGGACAGCCGGATTTCCAGCCTCATGCAGGACAGCCGGATTTCCAGCCTCATGTAGGACAGACGGATTTCCGGCCTCATGTAGGACAGCCGGATTTCCGGCCTCATGTAGGACAGCAGGATTTCCAGCCTCATGTAGGACAGCCGGATTTCCGGCCTCATGTAGGACAGCCGGATTTCCAGCCTCATGTAGGAAAGCCGGATTTCCAGCCTCATGTAGAACAGCCGGATTTCCAGCCTCATGCAGGACAGCCGGATTTCCGGCCTCATGTAGGAAAGCCGGATTTCCGGCCTCATGTAGGACAGCCGGATTTCCAGCCTCATGCAGGACAGCTGGATTTCCAGCCTCATGTAGAACAGCCGGATTTCCAGCCTCATGTAGAACAGCCGGATTTCCGGCCTCATGTAGGACAGCCGGATTTCCGGCCTCATGTAGGACAGCAGGATTTCCAGCCTCATGTAGGAAAGCCGGATTTCCGGCCTCATGTAGAACAGCCGGATTTCCAGCCTCATGCAGGACAGCCGGATTTCCGGCCTCATGTAGGAAAGCCGGATTTCCGGCCTCATGTAGGACAGCCGGATTTCCAGCCTCATGCAGGACAGCTGGATTTCCAGCCTCATGTAGAACAGCCGGATTTCCGGCCTCATGTAGAACAGCCGGATTTCCGGCCTCATGTAGGACAGCCGGATTTCCGGCCTCATGTAGGACAGCAGGATTTCCAGCCTCATGTAGGACAGCCGGATTTCCAGCCTCATGTAGAACAGCCGGATTTCCGGCCTCATGTAGGACAGCCGGATTTCCAGCCTCATGCAGGACAGCCGGATTTCCGGCCTCATGTAGGAAAGCCGGATTTCCGGCCTCATGTAGGAAAGCCGGATTTCCAGCCTCATGCAGGACAGCCGGATTTCCAGCCTCATGTAGGATAGCCGGATTTCCAGCCTCATGTAGGACAGCAGGATTTCCAGCCTCATGTAGGATAGCCGGATTTCCAGCCTCATGTAGGACAGCCGGATTTCCAGCCTGTCTCCCGGTGAGAAGTGTAAATCTCACGGAATCAGCCACCACCTGGCATCCTGCCACTGGGAATTATGGGGCGGGTCTTCCCAGTACTCGGTGGCTGTCACTCACCAGCCATCACTGATATTTCACAAACCAGAATTCTGCCCCAGCTGCCCCCACCAGTACTTACACCCCCCTCCCCCCACCAGTACTTACACCCCTCTCCCCCCACCAGTACTTACACCCCCCCTCCCCCCACCAGTACTTACACCCCCCACCAGTACTTACACCCCCCTCCCCCTACCAGTACTTACACCCCCTCCCCCCACCAGTACTTACACCCCCTCCCCCCACCAGTACTTACACCCCCTCCCCCACCAGTACTTACACCCCCCACCAGTACTTACACCCCCCTCCCCCTACCAGTACTTACACCCCCTCCCCCCACCAGTACTTACACCCCCTCCCCCCACCAGTACTTACACCCCCTCCCCCCACCAGTACTTACACCCCCTCCCCCTACCAGTACTTACACGCCCTCCCCCTACCAATACTTACACCCCCTCCCCCCACCAGTACTTACACCCCCTCCCCCCACCAGTACTTACACCCCCTCCCCCCACCAGTACTTACAACCCCCTCCCCCCACCAGTACTTACACCCCCCTCCCCCCACCAGTACTTACACCCCTCTCCCCCCACCAGTACTTACACCCCCCCTCCCCCCACCAGTACTTACACCCCCCACCAGTACTTACACCCCCCTCCCCCTACCAGTACTTACACCCCCTCCCCCCACCAGTACTTACACCCCCTCCCCCCACCAGTACTTACACCCCCTCCCCCCACCAGTACTTACACCCCCTCCCCCTACCAGTACTTACACGCCCTCCCCCTACCAATACTTACACCCCCTCCCCCCACCAGTACTTACACCCCCTCCCCCCACCAGTACTTACACCCCCTCCCCCCACCAGTACTTACAACCCCCTCCCCCCACCAGTACTTACACCCCCCTCCCCCACCAGTTCTTACACTCCCTTCCCCCACCAGTACTTACACCCCCTCCCCCCACCAGTACTTACACCCCCCTCCCCCCACCAGTACTTACACCCCCCTCTCCCCACCAGTACTTACACCCCTTCCCCCCACCAGTACTTACACCCCCTCCCCCCACCAGTACTTACACCCCCTCCCCCCACCAGTACTTACACCCCCCTCCCCCCACCAGTACTTACACCCCCCTCCCCCAACCAGTACTTACACCCCCCTCCCCCCACCAGTTCTTACACCCCCCTCCCCCCACCAGTACTTACACCCCCCTCCCCCCACCAGTACTTACACCCCCCTCCCCCCACCAGTTCTTACACCCCCCTCCCCCCACCAGTTCTTACACCCCCCTCCCCCCACCAGTTCTTCTTACACCCCCTCCCCCCACCAGTACTTACACCCCCTCCCCCCACCAGTACTTACACCCCCTCCCCCCACCAGTACTTACACCCCCCTCCCCCCACCAGTACTTACACCCCCTCCCCCCACCAGTACTTACACCCCCCCTCCCCCCACCAGTACTTACACCCCCCCTCCCCCCTCCCCCCACCAGTACTTACACTCCCCCTCCCCCCACCAGTACTTACACCCCCCTCCCCCCACCAGTACTTACACCCCCCCTCCCCCCACCAGTACTTACACCCCCTTCCCCCCAGCAGTACTTACACCCCCCTCCCCCCCACCAGTACTTACACCCCCCTCCCCCCCACCAGTACTTACACCCCCTCCCCCCACCAGTACTTACACCCCTCCCCCCACCAGTTCTTACACCCCCCTCCCCCCACCAGTTCTTACACCCCCCTCCCCCCACCAGTACTTACACCCCCTCCCCCCACCAGTACTTACACCCACCCTCCCCCCACCAGTACTTACACCCCCTCCCCCCACCAGTACTTACACCCCCTCCCCCCACCAGTACTTACACCCCCTCCCCCCTCCAGTTCTTACACCCCCTCCCCCCTCCAGTTCTTACACCCCCCTCCCCCCTCCAGTTCTTACACCCCCCTCCCCCCTCCAGTTCTTACACCCCCTCCAGTTCTTACACCCCCCTCCCCCCACCAGTACTTACACCCCCCTCCCCCACCAGTTCTTACACCCCCCTCCCCCCACCAGTTCTTACACCCCCCTCCCCCCACCAGTTCTTACACCCCCTCCCCCTCCAGTTCTTACACCCCCTCCCCCCTCCAGTTCTTACACCCCCCTCCCCCCACCAGTTCTTACACCCCCCTCCCCCCACCATTACTTACACCCCCTCCCCCCACCAGTACTTACACCCCCTCCCCCCTCCAGTTCTTACACCCCCCTCCCCCTCCAGTTCTTACACCCCCCTCCCCCCTCCAGTTCTTACACCCCCCTCCCCCCACCAGTACTTACACCCCCCTCCCCCCACCAGTTCTTACACCCCCCTCCCCCTCCAGTTCTTACACCCCCCTCCCCCCTCCAGTTCTTACACCCCCCTCCCCCCACCAATTCTTACACCCCCTCCCCCCACCAGTACTTACACCCCCTCCCCCCACCAGTACTTACACCCCCTCCCCCCACCAGTACTTACACCCCCTCCCCCCTTCAGTTCTTACACCCCCTCCCCCCTCCAGTTCATACACCCCCCTCCCCCCACCAGTACTTACACCCCCTCCCCCCTCCAGTTCTTACACCCCCCTCCAGTTCTTACACCCCCCTCCCCCACCAGTTCTTACACCCCCCTCCCCCCACCAGTTCTTACACCCCCTCCCCCCACCAGTACTTACACCCCCCCCCTTACCAGTACTTACACCCCCCTCCCCCCACCAGTTCTTACACCCCGCCCCCCCACCAGTACTTACACCCCCCTCCCCCCACCAGTTCTTACACCCCCCTCCCCCCACCAGTACTTACACCCCCCTCCCCCACCAGTTCTTACACCCCCCTCCCCCCACCAGTTCTTACACCCCCCTCCCCCCACCAGTTCTTACACCCCCTCCCCCACCAGTACTTACACCCCCCTCCCCCTACCAGTACTTACACCCCCTCCCCCCACCAGTTCTTACACCCCCTCCCCCCTCCAGTTCTTACACCCCCCCTCCCCCCACCAGTACTTACACCCCCCCTCCCCCCACCAGTACTTACACCCCCCCTCCCCCCACCAGTACTTACACCCCCCCTCCCCCCACCAGTACTTACACCCCCCCTCCCCCCTCCAGTTCTTACACCCCCCCCTCCAGTTCTTACACCCCCCTCCCCCCACCAGTACTTACACCCCCCTCCCCCCACCAGTACTTACACCCCCCTCCCCTCACCAGTTCTTACACCCCCCTCCCCCCACCAGTACTTACACCCCCCTCCCCCCACCAGTTCTTACACCCCCCTCCCCCCACCAGTTCTTACACCCCCTCCCCCCACCAGTTCTTACACCCCCCTCCCCCCACCAGTTCTTACACCCCCTCCCCCCACCAGTACTTACACCCCCCTCCCTCCACCAGTACTTACACCCCCCTCCCCCCACCAGTTCTTACACCCCCTCCCCCCACCAGTTCTTACACCCCCTCCACCCACCAGTTCTTACACCCCCTCCCCCCACCAGTTCTTACACTCCCCTCCCCCCACCAGTACTTACAGCCCTCCCCCCACCAGTTCTTACACCCCTCCCCCCACCAGTTCTTACACCCCCTCCCCCCACCAGTTCTCACTCCCCCCTCCCCCCTCCCCCCACCAGTACTTACACCCCCTCCCCCCACCAGTTCTAACACCCCCCTCCCCCCACCAGTTCTTACACCCCCCTCCCCCCACCAGTACTTACACCCCCTCCCCCCACCAGTACTTACACCCCCCTCCCCCCACCAGTTCTTACACCCCCCTCCCCCCACCAGTTCTTACACCCCCCTCCACCCACCAGTTCTTACACCCCCTCCCCCCACCAGTTCTTACACCCCCTCCCCCCACCAGTACTTACACCCCCCTCCCCCCACCAGTTCTTAAACCCCCTCCCCCCACCAGTACTTACACCCCCCTCCCCCCACCAGTTCTTACACCCCCCTCCCCCACCAGTTCTTACACCCCCTCCCCCCACCAGTTCTTACACCCCCCTCCCCCCACCAGTTCTTACACCCCTCCCCCCACCAGTACTTACACCCCCCTCCCCCCACCAGTACTTACACCCCCCTCCCCCCACCAGTTCTTACACCCCCCTCCCCCCACCAGTTCTTACACCCCCTCCCCCCACCAGTTCTTACCCCCCTCCCCCCACCAGTTCTTACACCCCTCCCCCCACCAGTTCTTACACCCCTCCCCCCACCAGTTCTTACACCCCTCCCCCCACCAGTTCTTACATCCCCCTCCCCCCACCAGTTCTTACACCCCCCTCCCCCCACCAGTTCTTACACCCCCCTCCCCCCACCAGTACTTACACCCCCCTCCCCCCACCAGTTCTTACACCCCCTCCCCCCACCACTTCTAACACCCCCCTCCCCCCACCAGTACTTACACCCCCCTCCCCCCACCAGTACTTACACCCCCCTCCCCCCACCAGTTCTTACACCCCCCTCCCCCCACCAGTTCTTACACCCCCTCCCCCCACCAGTTCTTACACCCCCTTCCCCCCACCAGTTCTTACACCCCCCTCCCCCCACCAGTACTTACACCCCCCTCCCCCCACCAGTACTTACACCCCCCTCCCCCCACCAGTACTTACACCCACCACCAGTTCTTACACCCCCCTCCCCCCACCAGTACTTACACCCCCCTCCCCCCACCAGTACTTACACCCCCCTCCCCCCACCAGATCTTACACCCCCCTCCCCCCACCAGTTCTTACACCCCCCTCCCCCCACCAGTTCTTACACCCCCCTCCCCCCACCAGTTTCTTACACCCCCCTCCCCCCACCAGTTCTTACACCCCCCCTCCCCCCACCAGTTCTTACACCCCCTCCCCCCCACCAGTACTTACACCCCCCTCCCCCCCACCAGTACTTACACCCCCCTCCCCCCACCAGTACTTACACCCCCCTCCCCCCACCAGTTCTTACACCCCCTCCCCCCACCAGTTCTTACCCCCCTCCCCCCACCAGTTCTTACACCCCTCCCCCCACCAGTTCTTACACCCCTCCCCCCACCAGTTCTTACACCCCCTCCCCCCACCAATTCTTACATCCCCCTCTCCCCACCAGTTCTTACACCCCCCTCCCCCCTCCAGTTCTTACACCCCCCTCCCCCCACCAGTACTTACACCCCCTCCCCCCCACCAGTACTTACACCCCCCTCCCCCCACCAGTTCTTACACCCCCTCCCCCCACCACTTCTTACACCCCCCTCCCCCCAACAGTACTTACACCCCCCTCCCCCCACCAGTACTTACACCCCCCTCCCCCCACCAGTTCTTACACCCCCCTCCCCCACCAGTTCTTACACCCCCCTCCCCCCACCAGTTCTTACACCCCCCTCCCCCACCAGTTCTTACACCCCCCTCCCCCCACCAGTTCTTACACCCCCCTCCACCCACCAGTACTTACACCCCCCTCCCCCCACCAGTACTTACACCCCCCTCCCCCCACCAGTACTTACACCCCCCTCCCCCCACCAGATCTTACACCCCCCTCCCCCCACCAGTTCTTACACCCCCTCCCCCCACCAGTTCTTACACCCCCCTCCCCCCACCAGTTCTTACACCCCCCTCCCCCCACCAGTTCTTACACCCCCTCCCCCCACCAGTTCTTACACCCCCTCCCCCCACCAGTTCTTACCCCCCTCCCCCACCAGTTCTTACACCCCTCCTCCCACCAGTTCTTACACCCCTCCCCCCACCAGTTCTTACACCCCCTCCCCCCACCAGTTCTTACATCCCCCTCCCCCCACCAGTTCTTACACCCCCCTCCCCCCTCCAGTTCTTACACCCCCCTCCCCCCACCAGTTCTTACACCCCCTCCCCCCACCAGTACTTACACAACCTCTCCCCACCAGTACTTACACCCCCCTCCCCCCACCAGTTCTTACACCCCCCTCCCCCCACCAGTTCTTACACCCCCCTCCCCCCACCAGTTCTTACACCCCCCTCCCCCCACCAGTACTTACACCCCCCTCCCCCCACCAGTACTTACACCCCCCTCCCCCCACCACTTCTTACACCCCCTCCCCCCACCACTTCTTACACCCCCCTCCCCCCAACAGTACTTACACCCCCCTCCCCCACCAGTACTTACACCCCCCTCCCCCCACCAGTTCTTACACCCCCCTCCCCCAACCAGTTCTTACACCCCCCTCCCCCCACCAGTTCTTACACCCCCCTCCCCCCACCAGTTCTTACACCCCCCTCCCCCCACCAGTACTTACACCCCCCTCCCCCCACCAGTACTTACACCCCCCTCCCCCCACCAGTACTTACACCCCCCACCAGTTCTTACACCCCCCTCCCCCACCAGTACTTACACCCCCCTCCCCCCACCAGTACTTACACCCCCCTCCCCCCACCAGATCTTACACCCCCCTCCCCCCACCAGTTCTTACACCCCCTCCCCCCACCAGTTCTTACACCCCCCTCCCCCCACCAGTTCTTACACCCCCCTCCCCCCCACCAGTACTTACACCCCCCTCCCCCCCACCAGTACTTACACCCCCCTCCCCCCACCAGTACTTACAACCCCCTCCCCCCACCAGTACTTACACCCCCCTCCCCCCACCAGTACTTACACCCCCCTCCCCCCACCAGTTCTTACACCCCCTCCCCCCACCAGTTCTTACACCCCTCCCCCCACCAGTACTTACACCCCCCTCCCCCCACCAGTTCTTACACCCCCCTCCCCCCACCAGTACTTACACCCCCTCCCCCCACCAGTACTTACACCTCCTCCCCCCCACCAGTACTTACACCCCCTCCCCCCACCAGTACTTACACCCCCCTCCCCCACCAGTACTTACACCCCCCCCCCCACCAGTACTTACACCCCCTCCCCCCACCAGTTCTTACACCCCGCCCCCCACCAGTACTTACACCCCCCTCCCCCCACCAGTTCTTACACCCCCCCTCCCCCCACCAGTACTTACACCCCCCTCCCCCCACCAGTTCTTACACCCCCCTCCCTCCACCAGTACTTACACCCCCCTCCCCCCACCAGTACTTACACCCCCCTCCCCCCACCAGTTCTTACACCCCCCTCCCCCCACCAGTTCTTACACCCCCCTCCCCCCACCAGTTCTTCTTACACCCCCTCCCCCCACCAGTACTTACACCCCCTCCCCCCACCAGTACTTACACCCCCCTCCCCCCACCAGTACTTACACCCCCTCCCCCCACCAGTACTTACACCCCCCCTCCCCCCACCAGTTCTTACACCCCCTCCCCCCACCACTTCTTACACCCCCTCCCCCCACCAGTACTTACACCCCCCTCCCCCCACCAGTACTTACACCCCCTCCCCCCACCAGTTCTTACACCCCCCTCCCCCCACCAGTTCTTACACCCCCCTCCCCCCACCAGTTCTTACACCCCCCTCCCCCCACCAGTACTTACACCCCCCTCCCCCCACCAGTACTTACACCCCCCTCCCCCCACCAGTACTTACACCCCCCACCAGTTCTTACACCCCCCTCCCCCCACCAGTACTTACACCCCCCTCCCCCCACCAGTACTTACACCCCCCTCCCCCACCAGATCTTACACCCCCTCCCCCCACCAGTTCTTACACCCCCCTCCCCCCACCAGTTCTTACACCCCCCTCCCCCCACCAGTTCTTACACCCCCCTCCCCCCACCAGTTCTTACACCCCCCTCCCCCCACCAGTACTTACACCCCCTCCCCCCACCAGTTCTTACACCCCCTCCCTCCACCAGTACTTACACCCCCCTCCCCCCACCAGTTCTTACACCCCCCTCCCCCCACCTGTTCTTACACCCCCCTCCCCCCACCAGTTCTTACACCCCCCTCCCCCCACCAGTTCTTACACCCCCTCCCCCCACCAGTACTTACACCCCCCTCCCTCCACCAGTACTTACACCCCCCTCCCCCCACCAGTTCTTACACCCCCTCCCCCCACCAGTTCTTACACCCCCTCCCCCCACCAGTTCTTACACCCCCTCCCCCCACCAGTTCTTACACTCCCCTCCCCCCACCAGTACTTACAGCCCCTCCCCCCACCAGTTCTTACACCCCCTCCCCCCACCAGTTCTTACACCCCCTCCCCCCACCAGTTCTTACACCCCCCTCCCCCCACCAGTACTTACACCCCCTCCCCCCACCAGTTCTTACACCCCCCTCCCCCCACCAGTTCTTACACCCCCCTCCCCCCACCAGTACTTACACCCCCTCCCCCCACCAGTACTTACACCCCCCTCCCCCCACCAGTTCTTACACCCCCCTCCCCCCACCAGTTCTTACACCCCCCTCCCCCCACCAGTACTTACACCCCCCTCCCCCCACCAGTTCTTACACCCCCCTCCCCCCACCAGTTCTTACACACCCTCCCCCCACCAGTTCTTACACCCCCCTCCCCCCCACCAGTACTTACACCCCCCTCCCCCCACCAGTACTTACAACCCCCTCCCCCCACCAGTACTTACACCCCCCTCCCCCCACCAGTACTTACCCCCCCCTCCCCCCACCAGTTCTTACACCCCCTCCCCCCACCAGTACTTACACCCCTCCCCCCACCAGTACTTACACCCCCCTCCCCCCACCAGTTCTTACACCCCCCTCCCCCCACCAGTACTTACACCCCCTCCCCCCACCAGTACTTACACCTCCTCCCCCCACCAGTACTTACACCCCCTCCCCCCACCAGTACTTACACCCCCCTCCCCACACCAGTACTTACACCCCCCTCCCCCCACCAGTACTTACACCCCCCTCCCCCCACCAGTTCTTACACCCCCCTCCCTCCACCAGTACTTACACCCCCCTCCCCCCACCAGTACTTACACCCCCCTCCCCCCACCAGTTCTTACACCCCCCTCCCCCCACCAGTTCTTACACCCCCCTCCCCCACCAGTTCTTCTTACACCCCCTCCCCCCACCAGTACTTACACCCCCTCCCCCCACCAGTACTTACACCCCCCTCCCCCCACCAGTACTTACACCCCCTCCCCCCACCAGTACTTACACCCCCCCTCCCCCCACCAGTTCTTACACCCCCTCCCCCACCACTTCTTACACCCCCCTCCCCCCACCAGTACTTACACCCCCCTCCCCCCACCAGTACTTACACCCCCCTCCCCCCACCAGTTCTTACACCCCCCTCCCCCCACCAGTTCTTACACCCCCCTCCCCCCACCAGTTCTTACACCCCCCTCCCCCCACCAGTACTTACACCCCCCTCCCCCCACCAGTACTTACACCCCCCTCCCCCCACCAGTACTTACACCCCCCACCAGTTCTTACACCCCCCTCCCCCCACCAGTACTTACACCCCCCTCCCCCCACCAGTACTTACACCCCCCTCCCCCACCAGATCTTACACCCCCTCCCCCCACCAGTTCTTACACCCCCCTCCCCCCACCAGTTCTTACACCCCCCTCCCCCCACCAGTTCTTACACCCCCCTCCCCCCACCAGTACTTACACCCCCCTCCCCCCACCAGTACTTACACCCCCCTCCCCCACCAGATCTTACACCCCCTCCCCCCACCAGTTCTTACACCCCCTCCCCCCACCAGTTCATACACCCCCCTCCCCCCACCAGTTCTTACACCCCCTCCCCCCACCAGTACTTACACCCCCCTCCCTCCACCAGTACTTACACCCCCCTCCCCCCACCAGTTCTTACACCCCCTCCCCCCACCAGTTCTTACACCCCCTCCCCCACCAGTTCTTACACCCCCTCCCCCCACCAGTTCTTACACTCCCCTCCCCCCACCAGTACTTACAGCCCCTCCCCCCACCAGTTCTTACACCCCCTCCCCCCACCAGTTCTTACACCCCCTCCCCCCACCAGTTCTTACACCCCCCTCCCCCCACCAGTACTTACACCCCCTCCCCCCACCAGTTCTTACACCCCCCTCCCCCCACCAGTTCTTACACCCCCCTCCCCCCACCAGTACTTACACCCCCTCCCCCCACCAGTACTTACACCCCCCTCCCCCCACCAGTTCTTACACCCCCCTCCCCCCACCAGTTCTTACACCCCCCTCCCCCCACCAGTACTTACACCCCCCTCCCCCCACCAGTTCTTACACACCCTCCCCCACCAGTTCTTACACCCCCCTCCCCCCACCAGTTCTTACACCCCCTCCCCCCACCAGTACTTACACCCCCCTCCCCCCACCAGTTCTTACACCCCCTCACCCCACCAGTACTTACACCCCCCTCCCCCCACCAGTTCTTACACCCCCCTCCCCCACCAGTTCTTACACCCCCTCCCCCCACCAGTTCTTACACCCCCTCCCCCACCAGTACTTACACCCCCTCCCCCCACCAGTTCTTACACCCCCCTCCCCCACCAGTTCTTACACCCCCCTCCCCCCACCAGTACTTAAACCCCTCCCCCCCACCAGTACTTACACCCACCCTCCCCCCACCAGTACTTATACCCCCCTCCCCCCCACCAGTACTTACACCCCCCTCCCCCCACCAGTACTTACAACCCCCTCCCCCCACCAGTACTTACACCCCCCTCCCCCCACCAGTACTTACACCCCCCTCCCCCCACCAGTTCTTACACCCCCTCCCCCCACCAGTACTTACACCCCCTCCCCCCACCAGATCTTACACCCCCTCCCCCACCAGTTCTTACACCCCCCTCCCCCCACCAGTTCTTACACCCCCCTCCCCCCACCAGTTCTTACACCCCCCTCCCCCCACCAGTACTTACACCCCCCTCCCCCCACCAGTACTTACACCCCCCTCCCCCCACCAGTACTTACAACCCCCTCCCCCCACCAGTACTTACACCCCCCTCCCCCCACCAGTACTTACACCCCCCTCCCCCCACCAGTTCTTACACCCCCTCCCCCCACCAGTACTTACACCCCCTCCCCCCACCAGTACTTACACCCCCCTCCCCCCACCAGTTCTTACACCCCCCTCCCCCCACCAGTACTTACACCCCCTCCCCCCACCAGTACTTACACCTCCTCCCCCCACCAGTACTTACACCCCCTCCCCCCACCAGTACTTACACCCCCCTCCCCCCACCAGTACTTACACCCCCCTCCCCCCACCAGTACTTACACCCCCCTCCCCCCACCAGTACTTACACCCCCCTCCCCCCACCAGTACTTACACCCCCCACCAGTTCTTACACCCCCCTCCCCCCACCAGTACTTACACCCCCTCCCCCCACCAGTACTTACACCCCCCTCCCCCCACCAGTTCTTACACCCACTCCCCCCACCAGTACTTACACCCCCTCCCCCACCAGTACTTACACCCCCCTCCCCCCACCAGTTCTTACACCCCCCTCCCCCCACCAGTACTTACACCCCCTCCCCCCACCAGTACTTACACCTCCTCCCCCCACCAGTACTTACACCCCCTCCCCCCACCAGTACTTACACCCCCCTCCCCCCACCAGTACTTACACCCCCCTCCCCCCACCAGTACTTACACCCCCCTCCCCCCACCAGTACTTACACCCCCCTCCCCCCACCAGTACTTACACCCCCCACCAGTTCTTACACCCCTCTCCCCCCACCAGTACTTACACCCCCCTCCCCCCACCAGTACTTACACCCCCCTCCCCCCACCAGATCTTACACCCCCCTCCCCCCACCAGTTCTTACACCCCCCTCCCCCCACAGTTCTTACACCCCCCTCCCCCCACCAGTTCTTACACCCCCCTCCCCCCCACCAGTACTTACACCCCCTCCCCCCCACCAGTACTTACACCCCCCTCCCCCCACCAGTACTTACAACCCCCTCCCCCCACCAGTACTTACACCCCCCTCCCCCCACCAGTACTTACACCCCCCTCCCCCCACCAGTTCT